>NW_001849485.1:43053-48640 GCF_000209065.1 Trypanosoma cruzi
TACCCGTGTCGGCTGCGGTTCAACACATCCATCGCCTCTTCTAGTCGAATAGGGTACCGCTCCACTGTCATGCTTTCGCGTTTTGTCATAAATTGCGACACCGGCAATGACACATCCTTCACAAAATCAATGTCCTTTGAGCAGACAATGCCGAGCAGTTTGCCGTCGTGTCGGCCATTCTCCGTCACCAAGATACCGCTGATTCCTTTTTCGGCGTTTATCTCATGAATGACGGAGATGGGCGTTTCCGGGCCCACCGACTTGGGTTTCATAATGAAGCCGTTACGAAACATCTTGACACTCCGCACCATCTGCACCTGGTGTTGGACGGTGCAGTTGTTATGGAGCACACCGATGCCCCCCATCAACGCCATCGTGCGTGCCATCTCACTCTCCGTCACGGTGTCCATCGGGGAAGAGACGATGGGAATATGCAACCGGATCTTTTTCGTGAATTGCCCCGAAACCTGCACATCTGATGCGCCAAAGTCAATAAATCCCGGAAGAATAATGAAGTCGCTGTACGTGAGGCCGTCGCTCTGAAACAAGTCCTCGGCCGTGACGCCGTCCCGTATCGTTTTTGTGCGGAGGTCAACATTCGCCATCGTTCCTACTGCTTGCGTGCGGTTATGCGTGCGTGAAGAGAAGTGCTCGCGAGTGTATTAATTCTCTCTTTCTCGAAGAGTAACCCGAGAACCGGTAAAAAGAAAAAAAGGCATGAAAAAAAAAAAAAAAAAAAAATATATATATATATATATATATATATATATACATAAATACATATATATTTATGTGTCAACAAGAAGGAAAAGAAGTGGGAAAAAGTCCCCATTCCCACGGTGAAACACACGGAAGGCAGCGCACCTCCCCCCGCCGTTCTATTCCCGGGGAGAGACGCTTAATTCTCTTCTCCCGCCCACTCAGTCAACAATCCTTTTTTTTTTTTTGCTTGTGTGAGTATATGTCCATCATCCCCCTGCTGCTCTCCTTCCTTTTCTGCCTCACCGCACCTCCCCCTCCGCTCTATTTTCCCTCTCCTCCGTCGACTCGTCATGAAAAAAAAAATGACGGCGGCAGCACACAGAGAGACTGGGAGATCACTGTAGGAGCGACAGTTTCGTCACAAGCACAACACGGATGCTCTGGTCAAACGAGGCACAAACCAACAGCCCCTCCTTCGCGCGGTTCCAATCAAGCGCGTGTATCGGCTGGTCACCCAACTTCGCCCTGTTGAGCTCCTCAACGCCTCCAGCAACACCCTTCGCAACGCCCTCGGGATCCCGCAGCATGCGCTCCGGTGGGTAGCGGTAACGGCAGAGCGTCAATTCACCACCACCACCAGACATGAACACTTCACGGTTCTGAGGCAGCGCGCGGGTGCACCACACGGTGCCATTTGACACCCGCTCCTCCACGTACGCGTAACCCAAATTTGGATGGAGCGTCCGCATATCGTACACGCGCACGCGGCCTTCCAGTGACGAGACAATCAGTTTGTTCATGTTGATATCCGGGCGATCAAACTCCAGGTCACACACGCCGTTGTTCACATTGAACTCGTGGAGCATCTTCTGCATGCGCATGTCAAATAACTTCACGTCTCCGTTGTCGTACCCGGCCGCAACGACGCGCTCATCAGGATCAAAGCTGTTCCCAAAGCGAACAGTCCAACAGTCACGCGCGTGGGCGGAGTTGGCGGGGTTCAGAGCAACCACTGGCTTATTCGACTGACGTACATCCCATACTTTCACGCAACCGTCACGCCCACAAGTCGCAATCTCTGGTGGGCCGGAGTGCTGTGCACCGTCAACGGCATTGATAATGTTCTCGTGTGCATGTGGCACAAGAAAGAGCGGATCAGCGTCGAGCCGTTCAATGTCCCAGAGAGACAGACCACCTGCGAAGTCACCAGTGCATAGTGTTATGTTCGACTGCCAGTTGGAGGTGTTGTGACCAAAGGTAGAGCATTTTATAGGCATCTTGCCCTTGATTTCGCACTGCACGCTCAGTTCACCCTTGTTAAGCTGCAGGACCGATATGGCGCCTTTGTTATTCGGATACTGGCCCACCACAGCAAAGGACGCGCTGCGCGGCACCCACTTCACGTCGAAGGCTGTATAAGGAAGATTCTTCTTGACATGTTCAATAATCTGCTGCCGTGAAAAACGTCGCTGCTCCTCACGCTTCCGTTCCTTTTCTTCCTCCTCTGTCAGGTACGACATGCCGGCCGCCAACTACGCTTCTCGGTGGCACTGAGAGCGAAGAGAAAAGGGCACGTTACGGGCAGTGAAATCGGCATGAGCAAAAGACGTCAGCAACTCCCATGACGCAGCGGCAGCAGTACACACTCACACACGAACAGACAGAAACACGAAGCAAATTAATATCATAAAAAGAAAAAAAGAAAAAAAAAAAAAAAAAAGAGGAGGGCTATCATCAAGATCACAACCCATGCACTGTCACAACTGCCGTATTACGCACCAAGAAACAAACGGAAATAAATCAAACGCAACAAAACAAAAAATTGTGGTACCAATGATAATAAACACTCCGTTTTGTCAGATCGCCTTCTCCCCAGATATCCTTTGCGTTCTTCATTGCGTTTCTCTCCGCTCGCCCCCTTATGCGTCAAGGGACCAACCATGAGTGATTCCCCGCCCAACAGCTCCCGCCACCGCCAGCAGCGACAGGAGCACCTCAACCAACCACGCAGGCACACAAATGTACATGGTGTCTGGATCTGTTCAAAGGTCTCGTTAGTCACATGCAGGCTCAGTTCACATGCTGCATCCTCCTGCCCTGTTGCTTTACAGGCGCCCTGTCCAAGAAAAAAGCCCAGCGACAACCCGATCCGACCAGCAAATGAGCAATGCAAAAGGATTATCAGCACACATGAAAAAAAAACCGAAAAAAGATACAAAGCAAAAATATATATATCACGGTGGCGCGGCTGAAAGAAAGGGCAGAAAAGACAACAAACCCAAAAAAAAAAAAGGATGGAAAGGGGGATGTGAGAAGAAGTGAATCGGCGTAAAGCCAGAAAAAGAAATATATTTATTTATATTTATATATACACATCTTTGCTTATGTGGTTTATGCAACGCAAAAATACACGCCGAACAAATTTATCTTCCGGCCATTTTCAAACCTTTTTTATTTTTGTTCTTTTTGCGATCTAGGGCGAGGGGCTTTCAGGGGCGCAGCAAGACGCAGAGAAATGAAGGAGACACTATATTCCCAGCGCCGCACGTAGCTGCTCCTCCCAGACTGCTGCCTGTGGTGTCTGGAAAAAACACCAGTCCGCCCCCTCGATCTTCAGCGCAAAGTGGTTGGGATCAATGCAGGCCACCTGTTCCACCCGCAGCAGCGGGATGCATCCCCGGAAGCCGACTCTCCCACCGGGTCGAAGCAGCAGCGACAATTGACCGTCCGCCAGCTCCATGTAGCGTTCCTGATAATCCTGCGTCGGCTTGAGCTTCCACACCATGCCAGAAAAGAGCACGGAGTGGTCCAGCCGTGGACGAGGCAGCAGCTGCTCAGGGCTAATGTCATGCAAGACGCGCTGCAACAACGAATCCTCCACATCAGAGACTCTTAGAACCTCCGGAAAGCTACTCAGCGCTGCGACGAGGAGGGGCTCGCGCAGAAGTTGAGTGGTGTCTGGACGCTCCACGGACGACTTGCGGAGTAGTGCGTACACGATGCGCTTCAACTCCACACTGTGCGAAGTCTTTATGGGCGGCACCTCCTCATGAAGAACCTTGTGGCGCAGCTCCTCATACTTGGTGCCCTCAAACGGGTGTCTGCCGGTCATGGCCTCGTACAGGATAACACCAAGCGACCAAATATCGGCGGCCGCTCCGTAGCGCTCATTCCGCCATAATTCTGGCGCAACGTAAGCGGGGGTGCCGCATATGGTGAGGCCCACGTCACCACTGATGGTGTCATACGCGTTGCTGAGGCCAAAGTCTCCCAGCTTCAAGAGTCCCGTCGTTTTCAAGAGAACATTGGCAGGTTTGAGATCACGATGGAGAATCTTTTTCTTCGTATGGAGGTAGTGAAGGGCCAGGACAAGCTGTAGCAGAATATGAACTATCTGGTGCTCCAGCAGCTTCCCGCCATCGTGCATCTGATAGCGTAAATCGCCGGCGTCACAGTACTCCATGACGAAAAAAAAGTGCGACTCTGTCTCAAGCTTCTCGTGAAGCCGAATGCATGCAAAGTGGTCAATAGACTCCAAACAGCGCACTTCTGTCCGCACCCGCAACAACTTTGGTTCACGGTAATTTTTAAGAGAAGTTATCTTCAGTGCATATGGTGTTCCGTCGCTCACATCCAGCACCTTCCACGTCTCCCCGGAACTGCCATGCGCCAAGTAACGTACATACGTGTACTTGGAGTCTGTGGACCCACTGCATCCAAGAAACCCCGGCACGAGGATATGGCCTGTCGCACCTCTCGTTCCCGACTCCGGCTGCATCAAGCTCTAAAACAAAAGCCCAGAGGGGCCCCACGCCGAGACGCAACTCTACGGTTTTATTATTATTATTATTATTATTTTAGTTGATTGTTACTTTGGACAGCAAGAAGGGAAGAAGAAGAAGGAGAGACAAATGCGGAGAATCGCGCAGGCACAAGAAAAGCAAAAAAAATTAAAAGAAATATATAAAAGAAAGAAAAAAAAAGAAAATGCAAGCAAAACAATGCGAGTTACGACGGCTCTCTTTGCCCCTCTTCCCGCTTGCGCACACGTGGCACCTCGCCCCACAATAGACATTAACGACCTCGGAAGCGGCCGCAGAAAAAAAAAAGAAAAAAGGGAAATCACCCGCCCCACACATATATATATATATATATATATATATATATACATGGGGGAAAAAAGCTCCAAAAAGGCCTTCTGAACACCCCCTTCACACAATTTCGCCCAATAATAAAAGGGGATGACCGACGAAAGTGCATGTGAAAAAAATTTGCTGCGTAAAACGACGATGAAAATCCAAGTGTGACAGTAAACGTAATCGCCAACGGTAGAAGTAGCCGTATTGGATATTTTCGTTGCGTTACGAGACAAAAAAGTAAAAAGAAAAGAAAAAAGGAGGGAGACAGTACCGCTTGCACCAAATAATAAATAGGAGGGGAGAAGACTGTCTCTTCTGCTTTCTGCCTTCGCGTGCATCTGTGACTGCAGAAATTCATGAACAAGGTATAATACGGACGCCGAGAAAAAACACACAAAAAAAAAGGGATCGAAAATGGAAAGTAAGCATTGATTTACATCCGAATTGCGTGACTATCATCGCTCATGCTCGCTGCTCTCTTCGGGGGGCTGCCTCTTTATTCCATCCTGTAAGTGCAGCCATATCACGCAGTGCCCTCGTAATGTGCTCCGCAAGCCGCGTCGAAGAAGTCGATTTGCAGCTGTGCTTCGAGGTGATGGTAAAGTAAAACAGACTATCGCCGTATAAGCAGTAGCACACCCCGTAACCGTCGTCTTGCACAGGGCCAAAGCCGCCATTGGGTGTTTCAAACGGTTCATCGTTTGGCGGGTGAAATTTGTCTGGCAGCTGCCGCGTCAGCACTTGCG
>NW_001849485.1:48740-62220 GCF_000209065.1 Trypanosoma cruzi
TAAACTGCGGTGGAAACGTGCGCTTGTCGAGACTTTTCTTTACCTTAACAAGGTTGTACACCAATGCCGCCGCACGGGAAGCTTGAAGCGGGGTGGGCAAATATTTGGCAAACGCCACCCCAAACCAGTTGGAGTTAATGCAAAGACTTTCGCGCTGAGCAAGGTATACATACTTGATCCACCAGTCCGTCATGTAATTATCTGCAAGTAAATACTTTAGCCACAAGTATCTCTGCAACTGCGGCCCCTCATTCCGCAGAAAGTCCTCGGATAATTTTTTCAGATGCTCCCACTCAGCCGTTTTCCCCTCGTAGAATGGCACCATTGATTTCATGAAACGCTGCACCGTAATTTTAAGATCCGGCAGCGGTTGCGAGGGCAAACAACTCCCGTACGCCCCGGTCCTTTTGAGGTTGTGCATAAAAAACGTCTTGAGAATGAAACCCCAGAGCATCGTCTTGCGGCTCAGTTTCCCCTGGCCCTCGTATATCCAGCGGTTGTAGCTCAGTAACTTTCGAAGGACGAAGCGCTGCAACGCCGTGAAGAGCGTCACGGCGCCAAAGGCAACGTTTGCGCAGAGCGCCGGCATACGGTATCGGGAGGGAATGCGAGCAGAAATAAAATTCCGTTCGTCAAGACGCCAGAGGATGTCTGAAACACAATTTACGCGGATCCAAGCGTCAGCAGGCGAGTTGAGGACCCATAAAAATACACCAAAGCTGAACGCGGTCACGACGGACAGTGGAATGGGGTACAGGGCAAACTGTACTTTGTCAACCCCATGCCAGAAGGAGCGACGCATGTTCTTAATAATGAAGTAAGGATGTGGAATGTAAAGAACAAGACCGCGGCGGCTCACGTACAGCTGCGTTTGTTTCCGGCTTGTGTCCACTTCAAAGCCGACATGGTGAAGAGCCGCCGTGGGCCGCACCGCAAACCGTGCCTCCGCCATCTGTCACCCGCTGTATCTGTGGGATAAAGGAATAAAAACTAAAAAGTTGCGCGCACACAAAGATACGACAGCTTTGCCGTCAACCAAGCAAAGCGGAGGTGGAAAAAAAAAAAAAAAAGACAGAAAGAATAGAGAAAAGAAGGAGCAGGAACAAGAATAGGGTGAGGATGTGCCGTACCACAAGTAGGGAAAGAAAACCAACCAAAAATACATACGTTCATGCCAGTCCGATGTAACAGAGGAATAAAGTAAAAAAAATGTCCTCGCACCAACCAATATTGACGAGCTAAGCCCGGCATAAATTGATTGGGGAAAACGAGTAAGAGGGAAAGATTTAAAAAAAAAAGGAGAAAGGTGCATTGTAATAATAATAATAATAATAATAATAATAATAATAATAATAATAATAATAATAATAATAATAATAATAATAATAATAATAATAATAATAATAATAATAATAATAATAATAATAATAATAATAATAATAATAATAATAATAATAATAATTTTAGTGGTAATAATAATAATAATTTTAGTGGTAATAATAATAATAATTTTAGTGGTAATAATAATAGGTGGCTTGAAAAAAAAAAAACCACAAGAAAAATAATGTTATTTGGCCCAGTTGACACTGAAAAGACGGAGAAAAAAAAAGGCTATGATGTAAACATTTTTTTGTAAATAGCCTGTTGCTTCTTTTCATATGCCCTTCGTTTCTCCTGCAATTGCTGCAGAAGCACCTTTGCATCGGTGTTCTGCGCATCGATGGCGAGCAACTGCTCCACGTCACGCTTGGCTTCATCCCACTCACACAACAAGCAATTTGCCTTCGCGCGTCGATAGAGTGCCTTGGGATTCTGTGGCTCCTTTTCAAGGACCTTATCGCAGTAGCCAACACACTCACTGAATTTCTGCCGGCTCAGTAGTACCTGCGAAAGATTGCCAAACAAAATAACACGTGCCTTACGTGCTTCCTCCTTTTCCTCGTCCTTCAGGCCGCTGTCCGTCTCAAGAAACTCAATGGCGCGACGGTACTTCCGCATGGCGGCTTCCAGTTTCCCAGCACGGAAGGCGTCATTCCCCTGTTGCCTCCGTCGCTCACACTCAATAAGACGCTCCCGCCCCTCAAGCTTCCATATCTTCACCGTCTCGAGCCCATACAGTTCCACCACATATGTCACCGGCTCACCAGAGGCGATGTTGAATTCCTCACATGGCTCCGTGATGCGGTGGCCAGCGATGCGGAAAGACGCCGTCTCGCGATCGCGCATGGTCGAGAGGCACTGTTCAAGGTGCGGAGGCACGGCTGCGTCACCAAGAACAAGTCTCCAGCCGAGACGCTCACACAAAATTTTACCCTCTTCCTTTGCACCGCGGTACACGCGCAGGTCAATCTTCACCGTCGTTTCGTATCCAGGCTTTTCGTAGCCGACACCTTCCACGGTGAGGTTTTTCATGATGGACTTGTCGTTTTCCTCCGAGATGTCCTCCTCGCGTGTCCAGTCAACAAGGGTCACCTCAAACAACAAAGTGGCATTGGCCGGAATTTTCGGTGGACTGCCCGCTGCACCGTAGCCATACGCGGGTGAGCACTTCAATATTGCAGTTTCGCCAATCTGCATCGTGGCCACACCTTTATCCCAGCCTTTGATCACCTGGCCACTGCCCAGAGTGAACTCAAAATATTCTCCGCGATCAAAAGAGCTGTCAAACTTCGATCCATCCGCCTCGAGTTTGCCAATGTAGTGAACCTTCACTTTCGCACCCTTTACGGGCCGCGTTCCTGTGCCGGCCACGAGCACCGTCTTAAAGAGACCCTCGTTTGTACCTGGCACCTCCGTTTCCTCACGGATTGGGTACTCCACGTCTCTTAAAGACTGACTTTCCACGCTGGACATGCTTTTCGTGCTGTCTTCTTCCCAGTTCATTGAATCCATCTTCAAGGATGTTTTAGCGCTTCTTGTTAATAATAGTGGTGTTGCTTCTTGTGGAAAGTGCAAAAGGTTGAGATAAATACAAACAGGCATACAAATAAATAAATAAATGAAGAAGAAAGAGATTAAGCATTACACAATCCGTGAGAAAGCGCATGCCCATGTAGGAAACTGTTTATACAAGTCGTTTGTGCCGCGTACGGTGCACACACACACACACAGACACACCGGGAGTAAAAAAACAAACCTTTTGTTCAGAGCTCAATGCTATTTCGCCGCGTATCCTGGCTCCCCCGGCGCGTTCTTTGGCATCCCAAGTGTGCCCCAACCGGAGGCATGTCGTGGCACTGACTTACGATTGCGCTTCAGCCCAAGTGCTTCCTTCAGTTCACCCGCCTCTAAAGCCGGACCTTGCAGTCGGTAGTAAAAACGGTCTAGCAACGTCGGGTTGTCTGCTGTCTCCTGCCTGTCGTGCATCTCGCTCACCGTCATGGCAAGCCGCTTGCCAAGCACCGCTGCACCCCTTGACGCCTGCTCCAAGTTTGTCTCCGGTGGGTGCGTCCATCGCTCCACAGACGTTGGGTGACTTGCACGGAATGGGGGTGGTATATCAACATCACCGCGCGCTGCATAAAGTTCTCGATTGCCTTTTGGCAAGTACCCAAGCATAACTTTAATCTCTCGCTGGCGCTGCAGCGAGAGACCCTCGTCTTTATCCGCCCAAGCAGTACCTTTCTCCAGTTTTTTTATGTACGCCAATCGTTCACGGGCGGTTTTTTTGTTGTTGAGGTCATCAAAGTAGATCTCCCGCTCGTCTTCAAGAATACGCTGATCACGCACCGCATCTAGTTGCGCCTGCGTCGGATGTGTAACAGTCGTCTTGGGCGATCGACCCGTTGAGGGAAACAAGTAGCAGTACACCTCGTTGTAGTTGGCTCGTACCGTGCCGGCGGTGTGATATGCCCTTAATTGGAGTGTCTGCTTTTTCACTTCGTCCAGAATGGTGCGAAACACAGGAAACCCCTCCTTTGGTGTGCCGAACTCCGTCAGGTTGATGCGCACCACGTGCCGACGAAGAAGGTGCTTCGCAATACCGATACTTTTGAAGCGGATGGCGTGGGGGTGCGTTCCACCACGAAAAGGCACCTCGATGCACTCCTTCGTGGGCGGAGGCTGAACCCCTAGCTTCTGCAACTTGAATCGAAGCATATCGCGCATTTGCTCCCGGTGATCCGCAATTTTGCAGAGAGCTACAACACGCCTGTCGCTCCTATCTGTGTGAATCGCCCCCACACGGATAAGATCAAGGCCCAGTTCACGGGCCATGCGCCGCGCTTGCGATGTGGGAAGGTCCACGTCCGTGTCAGCATCGCCTGCAGGAAAATGCATCTCTGCCTGTCCGTCACTGGGCAAAATGCTGCGAATACGCACAAAAGGCTCCTGAATCATTTCATTAATGGGATGTGCCTGAAAATACAGCAGGGTTTCCCTGCGCACCCTGTTTGCCGAATAGCCAATCTCACCAGTGTCCACCGCCCCTTCTGCCAACATCTCGTGTGTGTGGCCTTCTGCCGCGTGATCCAGTCGCTGCTGAAGCCGTTCACGATTGACCGCGTCGTCCCAAAACTCGGCACCACGAAGCTCCGGCAGGCGGCCATGCGCCAGCCGCGCACTGGACGACGCATCGTGCGGAGGGGAAGAAGGGGAAGACGGATCAAAAGAAGTTGCATTCTCCGTCAATTGCATATCCGTAGCAGCAACGGCGGATACGGCCCCAAATTCCATCGCAACGGGGAAGTGGGGATTAGCCTCCGGTGGCAACATGGCGTCTTCCTCACCCTCCTCCTTATCTTCGCTTCTCTGTTCAAGCCCACGGCAGAAATTGACACCCCGACCAGCTGCTCCTGCGACCGCAGTATTTTTTCTCACTGCCATTTGCTGCCGGTATTCCTCAGCAAGAACGTGGTACGGCTTCTTACTGCGTCTCCCACTCCCAAATGCTGCATAGACCCTATCAAAATGCGGAAGCTCTTTCCCACGTTGGTGGTAATCGCGCATCATTTCACGCTCCAGTCGATCCAGGTCGCTGCCTAGAACACTGCTTCCCGGAAGAATAGTGTTCTTTCCCTCTTCTTCTTCTCCAGTCTCTGCCAATACCACATCGTCCTGCTCCACCAAGATAACGGGCGAAAGCTCCGTAGCGACACGCATTGGCGTAAATTCATTTTCCTCTGTATTGTGAAATGCCCGCTGCCGCGTCTCGTGATGGCTATCTTCTGCAATGCGCACCTCTCCCCCATCCGCGCGGCGTTGCTTGAAAACGACCATTGCCTCCCCAATTTGTCGCATCTTTCCCCTCAGACCCTCGGCTGTAAGAGGGACACTAAGTGGTTTTTTTTCCTTTCGCGGTCCCCGCCGTCTCATGGTGATATGAGCCGTGCTGATTTCTTTCCCTTTGGCCCGGGAGGCCCCCAGCGACGACGGCAAGGGCTGTTCAAAGTAGGTGCCGCCCAATGGGGTTCGGTACATGCGCAACTGCTCCGCCCAATGTATCCGTGCAGTAGTTGTGGCCCGTCGCATTGAACCCTCTTCCTGCCACAACTTTCCTTTACCCGCCCATAGCGCCCGTGCGCATGTAAAAATAATAAATAATAAATAAATAAATAAGGGGAAAAAAGAGACAAAACAGCATTTCGAAGGAAATGGCATCCAGGCATAGGAAAGCTGAAACAAAACGCGTACCGCCTGTTGTGCTTGCCACATCGCAGTGGCGTCACAAAAGGCTGCAGAGGCACAATGCGGCAGTCATTATGACGGGCCCTTGGTAATTTAATGATGGACCATCTCATCGTGTTGCCAGGACCAATTACCCCCGTATTGTCAGGGGAATTCAAGAGCCAGCAATGTTTCCCCTCACAGAATTGTCGTGGTTGTTGGCGCGGGGCTGACAGCATCAACCAGCGCCCGGACCAGCCGTGTCTTGCCGGGACACACAGTTTTAACACCATGGGGTCTGAGGAGGCTCGCGTTGCAGCTGTGCCGTCCGCACCATGTCACTGCTGAGCAGATCCACTCAGTAGGGAGCAAAAGTGCTCTACGGCGACGGCTGGCGTGCGAGCTCTCAAATTCGTTTGGAAAAAAAAAAAAAAAGCAAATCCAATAACAAAAACACTGATAACAATAATAATAATAATGACGAGCATCCGCACAAAAGCATCCGACCAACAATTGAAATAGAACCTGACAAACCCCCCTCGCCCTAACCCGCCGTCATTAAATCGATCACATGTTCATTTTCCATTCAACAGAGTATTAAAATAATGAAAAAACTTCATACGATCTCCAGCCCAAAAAAAAAAAAAGTAAGAAAAAAATCAGTAAATAGATACAATAATATATTGGTTGTTTCCTGGGGGAAACCCCACAAAGAAACGGTAATTCACAACACCGTAGACTTGGCCCCTGTGCCCTCGCTGTTTCGCAAATTCTTGACGGTTGCACCTCGCCTTCCTAAAATCGTTTGTCGACGGCTGCTCCAAGTCCATGGTGCGCCGATCTATCTCCTTCGCTTATTATTAATTATTATTTTTGTTAGTGTTTCTGACGCTGTTGTAAAAAAAAAAAAAAAAAAGGGGGGAGGGGGTATCGCAACTAAAGGAAAAAATTTCTACGCTTATGTGTGGGCATATGTGTGCATTTTGCGTTTACCGCTTACTGAACCCCATTTTCGCTCTACCCGCAATATATATATATATATATGGTGCCCTCACCATCAACATTAAAACCATTCTGCGCCAATATCGCCTTCTTTTCCTCTTTCAACTCCATTCTTGCATCTAAACACCATCCGAATCTTCGTCCTTTCCTTTGAATTCTTCAGTACTGATAATGACCTCAGCACCTGAGTGTTTAGCTGCCTTGAGATGTGTGTACCAGAAAACACCAACTAGGGTCAACAAAACGCCCAGAAACCTCTTTGATCCCATAGGGCCGTCAAAAAACACGTGCCCAATCAGCAAAATTACACAAAGTTTAAAGTGCCCCAAGACATTGTACGTGACCGGTGAAGTCTTCCCAATAACAAGAAATATGGAGAGATTCACAATAAATGCGACAAAACCGCTCAACAGAATAACCGACAAGGTATCATTGCAGGGGTAATGCAGACGACGTAATTCCGTAAAGTATGCTATGGGCAACAGTAACACCGAGGAAAGTGGGGCTTGATATAAAAGCAGTTGAAACGAGTCGCAACCCAGATCCTTTTGTTTTGTGCCTACCCATATCTGATACTGACATGTGACAAAAAGAGCCGACAGGGCGACCAGCGTGCCCACAAGGTTCACTTCGCTATCCGTCACCGTTGCAACTGACACACCAAAACAAATCAAGAGAAGAGATACCTTAATTTTCTTGGAGAATTTTTTGTCGTAGATAACGGTTTCCATCAGCACAAGCAGAGGTGTTGTTAGAACCTTCATGAGTTGGTAGAACCCAACAGAATTGTACATCAAAGACATATTTGTCAAAACAACAAAGCCGCAGAAACTCACGCTCAGTGGCATGACCTTCATGAGACTCAATCGTTTAAATTTGAACATGCCACCAGCCAGACAAAAAACAAGGCCAAGGAACGTCATTACAAAATGAATCAAAGTGAGGGTCGTGCTGGCCCTGAAGTCGTGATCCTCAAATATCAGCTTGTTGCAGAAAACAATGGCGATGCTGCTAAACGCATTGAGGACCAGACAAAAGGGGATAAGGAATCGATGGGGGGTGACAAACATTTTCTTTACTTGCACAGCCTTTTTAAAGAAACCCGACGCAATACGAAAACAGAGAAACAAAATAAAAAATCCAAAAAAGAGATGCAAACAAAAAAAAAAGGAAAGGCGGGAAAAAAGAAGATACTGCCATTAATGTGCAGTAAAAATAAGGAGGGGGGGGAATGCTTCATCAAACAAAAAACAGTTGTGAATGGAGGTTTTGTGCTCATTTTGGCGTCTGCGCATGGATGCATGCCCGATGCACCGGGGACAGGGACACGTCCAAAGTACGCAGACCGAAAGCACCCTCCTTCCCAACACACCCTTTTTCGACAGTGACAAAAAAACAGAATGCAAAGCCAAAGTGAAATGAAATTGCAAAAAAAAAAAAAAAGAGCGAGAGAGAGTGAGAGAGAAGACAACGCATGCAAACTCCAGCACCCCAGTGGGTTGGTTGGTACCAGCCACCCCTCCTCCTCCTTCTCAATCCGCCCCCTTCCTTACTTGTTGTTTGCCTTTCTTTCCCTGTGAATATGCATGTATTTTTCCTTTTCCTCTTTTAATTTCTCGCTTCCATCTCTGCAATATTCTCATTTTCCTTCTTTCCTGACGTCGTCTGCGTCTCATTGTTCCCATACGCCTTTCCCCCCTCCTCGAGAGGAACACACAGACGCGCACTCAGATGCACTCACTCTCTCCTTCTCAAACAAATTAATATTCACGCGGAGAAGCCCCTATTCACTGCCTTACCCTCGAGACCTTAATTGCAACTTTAATATGTGAATAAGTAAAACGCTATAAGTACACATTGTATCAGAGATAATGCGCAAAAGGATAGGGTTGGCGAGAAATCCGTTTAACCACGCCTGCGCGGGTAGGCCCATGAGTGCTGAGAGCGACGGTGATGCTGCGAGATCGGCGGAGAGAAATGCGCCTGTCTGTACTGCAAATACATCTGTACCAGCAGCACGTGTTTCCCGTGGAGAGAGAGCCACGAGTGGCGGCACAAGACGCTGTGCCTGTCGCCAGTTGTTGATGTGCAACGCGCGATACATCGCCGTGGGAATTGGGCAACAGCTGGAAACACGACGGCTGAACATATTCCTTTCTCGCCCTTCCTTTTTCTTTTATTTTCTCTCAGAGACCCTTTTTTCTTCCTTCCCTGGCGACTCCAGAAATGTAAGAAAAAAAAACAAGTTTCAGCCGATATGCGTGTTTTTGTGTGTACAAGAGTTAATCAAAGTGATTACTAAAAAGCACGTGCAAAAAGGCTGTGGAAACCGGTTTTTTTTTTGTTGTTGTTTTTTGCTTGTTTGTGTGTTTTTCATCAGGGCGACGTCTCCTCCCTCACTTCATTCTTCATTGCAAATCCAATATCTGAAGGCACCCGTCTATCTTCAACGGCCTATTCCAACCGGTTAAACAAAAAAAAAAAATAAGGGACTGGCGAAGGTGCAATCCCCACCTCATTGTTTTTATTTTTTATTTTTGTTTTGTTTTTTTTCACATTCGTCTATAACTCGTATTTGGGTGGTACCTTCCAGCATCCCTCCTTACTTGCCTGCATTAGCTCGCGGTGCGACAGGTACTGAAGGACGCCGTCCTCTAAATTCAGTAAGGTTTTCATGAAGCGGCCAATACACAACTGCGTCTCACGGTCAGCGGCTGTGCGTGTCCACAAACTCAGCTTCCATTCTCGACGTCGTTCTGCCCGCCGCAGCGCCACACCGCAGACCTCTGTCTCTGGGCATGGAAGCTGTTCTCCAATCAACGCAATGCACAGACTTTCCCAGGCCTCATCAACCTGAGATGACCGATCCTCAGTTATTTCTTCTTCGTTTTCCCCTTTCCTTTGCTGGCGATGTTGTTGATCCTGGAATCGAACCACCCAGCGGCCTCCTCGCCGGTTGGCCTCATGTTCCCACATGGGAGCAATGTTGCGCCGGAGCATGTAATACGTGATGCCGGGCGGCAACTGTGAGGGCGGCAATGTGCACGTGGCAATTCCCCAGAACCCTTCAGCGTTATCAAAAAGACCGATGCTACGCACCTGATCTAGCCATGTCGCTCTATTCCCCTCTTTATGCACCGCGCACCCCTTCTTTACGGCGCTGCCTCGAACACCCGTATTGTTACCAACCGCCCCACCCACAGGATCTGGCAGAACACACCACATCTCCCACACGCCCCAGAGCGGGGTAATGCAGCTGGTTGGGTGCACGGCTAATTTGGGCTCATCTGGCCGCGACTTCAGCCGCGTCTGCATGCAGTGAGCGAGATTTGACACCTGGAGCTTTTGAAGATACCGCACTCTTCAGGGGGAACAACAAGAAAACGTGATGCCCCTTCCACCTAGCACAGATGCCCAATAGCACGTACACCGAAACGAGAGACACAGACACAATTACAGACTCAAAGGAAAAAAAAAAACACCAATAGCAGGAATTTTATTTCACGTAATGAAATAAGATATATATATATATATATATATATATATATATATATATATATATATATAGGCAAGAAGACGGTGTTTAAAAAATAATAAAAAAACATTGGGAGTTTCCCGATAGGAATGGATTCTGCCCCGAAGAGTTAGTTTCTTGCTAATCAACCAGCCGAAACAAGTCGGCAACTTTGGTGGGGTTTTTTTGCAAAACGGCACAGATCCCCGCCAAAGTTTGCTGCACTGCAACAATTCTCACCACATTGGGAGGCCTGCACGCCCACAAGAAGTCAACTACTTGCTGCACATCACGCCACTTTTGCAGTGAATAAACATGCCTCGTTTGCATCAACTTAAAAGCCACGGGTATACCGCTGATAACGAAGACACGGTACGCCATCCTTCAGCATCGCCTTAACCTCCGGGCCTTTACCCCCGCGGAAATGATCAATGTGCATTCCGTGGAAAGTTTGCCTCATGATGCCACACAGGGATAAAGAAGAGGCATACTTAACGGCAAAAGAAGGCAGAGCTGGAACTTCTCGCGTCAATCCTTCTTTATTAAAAGGGAGAAATAAGTCGTTGCAATTTACGGGAAACCTCAAAAAGAAATGCATGGTTCCTTAAATACGGCCACACAAGTACAGACGTTACATGGTATTTAGTCCCATCGCCTTTGCAATCTTTTTCTATCGGCGCAGACTGGTGCATTTTTCCTCTCCCCAGACCCCATTTAAAAAAAAAAAAAAAAGCGTCGGCAGTTAGCGCAACGAAATGCCGAAAGTTCCAAAAACCTCCGGTTAGGCAGCACTGTATGCCTCCTCACAACCAAATCAAATTCCTTATCTGCAAAGCAAGCCTGCGTCGCGTCATTAAGTGCGAGGCATCGTCAAAAGTGCAACAGTTCGTCTGCGCTCCAATGTGTCAGCGAGTAGAACCTCCCTCCCTCCGCTAAGGGGATAACAATAAGAATAATATAATGAGTTATAAGACTGTAAGAGAAAAAAAAAGAAAAAAAAGGGAGAGGAAAAAAAATATTGTGGGGTGTTGCCGTCAAAGCAATGCATGAGACAATACGGCCACAAACGCAGAAAATAAAAGTAAAAAAAAAACATCATTATCCCGTGATTTTGATGTGATGAATAAAACTAGAGGCTGTCAACCATTTGGCTGCTCTGTTGCGTCTTGGCAGGCCGCTGCGCGAGCCCGACGCTTCTCCCCTGAAAGGCACTTCATTAGGTCGGTCTTGTATGGAAAGTAACAACTCACGTGCTTCATGTGAAGCTCATACCCTTCAACGTGGTCTGCAGTCATGCAGTTGTAAAAAATGGCGTTTGCATTGTAGCAGGGATGGTCTGGTTTCATTTCCGGATCAAATGGGTGAAAAGGATGGCGACCAAGAAGTTCATTAATGTGTTTTTCGCCAATCTCCGGGCTTGGCATCTTCTGCAGGTAAGCCGTGTCGCCGTACATCCAATCAATGGCACGGCGGAAGTATGTATCACCCGACATAAATCACCGCAAAGCCAGACCAATTGGTAGGCTCTAGCTCCTATGCTTCTCCAAGCAAAAATAAAATAAATAAAAATGGGGATTTAAAAAGTAAGAAAACACCAAGAAGAATTTAAAAAAAAAAAAGAAAATTATGGTGATTCTCACACTTACTCATACATAAATACAAACACACACACGCACAGAGAGAGAGAGAGGGGAAGTCACAAAAAAGGCGCAAGGGCTGACGGTTTCTCCCCCTCCGTGTCCTGTAAAAAAAAAAACCCTTGATCACCATTTGAGCAAGAAAAAAAGGGTCAGGTTTTGGTTATTTGGGCACAATAGAACTGAAGAAGGATGATATGGGGAGATTTGCTGTAAACTAAACTACTTAAGCCCAACAATATCGCCAGTGAAAAAACACTCAAATCTTTAAGCTACAGTACATCGCGGTACGTCTCCCTCAAATCCGTTGAAGAAGGCTTTGTACTATTTGCAGAAAAAAGCTGAATGCCACCCTCGCCACTTGTCGAAACCATGGTGTCTGCAGCAACAACACCTATCATCCGCAGTAACTGGCCAAGATAGCGCAAAATGATAAGCACTTGGTGCTCCGCCCGTGAAGACTGCTGACGCGAAAAATGAAGAATAAAGAAGATGGTAATACAGAGAACACAAGCCACCACCTCTGAAATATTATAAGCCGACTCCCAAAAGTTACTACGCATCACAGCAAGTCGAAGAGCGATCTCACCCGCAAAAAGAAATGTCAATATGCCCTCCATAACATGGTACCAAAGTGTTGAGACAGATGCAGTGCTAACGAAACTGATCAACAAAAGCATGAGAGACGCCGCCACAATGCACCGATTAAAATTAGATCCAAAAAAAAGGAAATAAAAATTTTTTAGCTGCTCACGCAACGGCATCCTTGGCGAGGTGCCAACCTGGAGGACTGGCCGCGGATTTTCCCTCAGCATTCCTACAATTGCGGTTGATCTAGCTCTACAATGCCTCCACCCACACGCCCCACTAAACCAAAAACATAGACATGGAACAGTAAAGATCCTCAGCGCATGATTTCCTTTGCGACCTCTGGAAGAAGTTTTTTAAAAAAGAGGGCAGGCACAAACGCAAAAAAAAAAAAAAATACTGCACTCCTTTCTTTGTTGTTTTTAAAGGAACAAGGCAATTTCACACAAAAAAGGAATCCCAGTATTACTCGAAGATATTTACCGCCGACCAGACGTCAAACATAAGCTGACCCCTTTTTTCCAATAGCAATACGCGTTGCTCACGAACACTCTCGTCATCATCATTAGAGCTCAAAATGTTATTTGCCAACCGTAGCCGTAATGATTTCAAAAGTGCCGCCGGTCCACAAGCAAACAAACGAGCACCCCTCTCAAGAAGCGCTCCCCGAAGCTCCTCCGAATAGGTATCCAACACATCCGTGACGTACTTGAGGTACCCTTCGCTGCTCGAACGCGAAATTGACACATCATAACGAGAAATGGCGTTTAATTCTAGGGCTTCTTGCAGTTTTCTGTGATACACTAACTCGGCAAAATCCCTAGCACCGTACACCACCCAACAATTAGGAATTTGAGTTTTGCATCCCACACCACCTTGACGGTAACGTACAAGCTCGTGAACGGCACACACTAAGGGCGCAATGCCTGTTCCAGCCCCCACTAGAATCAATAACGGAAGTGTTGTCGACGCTGCTGTCTGTGTCATAAACGGCATTATGGCCTCTTTCAACCCTCTTGCAAAAAGGGTTGTACCAAACATTTTAGTACCAACAACATGGGAAGAGGATGTGGTCTTGAACCAAAGTACACAATGGGTGCGAAACATGGCCTTTAAGAGAAATGGCGGTGTACCG
>NW_001849485.1:62320-80354 GCF_000209065.1 Trypanosoma cruzi
GTCCCGAGCAAATGCAAAATCATAATGAGTTGACGAATGTAATCGGGTCCGGGCAATAATGTTTTGCCCACCATTAATTCAGCAA
The DNA here is from genome assembly GCF_000209065.1 of Trypanosoma cruzi. NCBI lineage: Eukaryota > Euglenozoa > Kinetoplastea > Trypanosomatida > Trypanosomatidae > Trypanosoma > Trypanosoma cruzi. The sequence continues at coordinate 62,406 of NW_001849485.1, forward strand.
AAATAAGCCCCAGACTCCAAACGTCCACCGCATTCGTGTACTGGTGTGATCCCATTCCCAGTACTTCAGGAGGACGATACCATCGCGTGACAACGTATTCCGTGAGGGCATCTGAGACTGTCCATTGATCATCGCGGGCAAGTCCAAAGTCACAAATAGCTAGAGCACAATCGGCATTCACCAATAGATTGCTTGGCTTTAAGTCTCGATGCATAACCTTCGCACCATGTAGGTAGCAAAGCCCTCGAAAAGCTTGAATCATAAAATATTGGTAATGTTCATTCGTCAGTTTTTGTCTGCTACGAATAATACGGTGCAGATCTGTATCGTACAAATCCATCACCATGTAAATGTCGTCAAAATCATCCTTTCCATAGGGACGAATAAAATTCCGAAGACGTATCAAGTTGGTGTGATGGAGAGTTGTTAAAATATCCATCTCCCTTAATATGCGTTTACCTTCTTTTATATCGGCAAAGACTCGAGATACTTTTTTAATAGCCACACGGTCGCCGCTACCCTCATCTATTGCAGAACAAACAGAACCATATGCACCGCATCCAACCAGTTTTATTAGTTTGTAAGACTTAGCTACCTCAAACCTCTGGCCTTGAACTAAGTATAATCTTCGCCCCTCTGCCAAAGTTGCCACTTCCTGGGGTTTATCCATCCCTCACTGTTACCAAAAACAACAGCTTAATCTCCTGCACTAATTCTTACTGTCCATTAAAAAGGGGCTTTTAGTCAGTCAATAAACGGAAATATATATACATACAGAAAAAGAATAATTATTCGCATAAATAAAACAATATGCAGATAAAAAAAAAAAACATTAAAAAATCCAATGCACTCTGGAGTTCAAAAATTTAAAATTTCGAAGGACCGAAAAGGAATTTACAATCGTAATAAAAGTATCTTCCAAACTTATTTTCTGGTACAAACTTATACATATATGACACCAAAAAAAAAAAGTGCAATTATGCCAACGGACATGTCAGAACCATAGTTCTTGACGACTTAAAGAATTTCGCAGACACATCATCCACTTTTATGGCCTTGGGAAGCCTAATCACTGCTTCATCCACCTCGATAACATCTAAAGAAGCTGTCAACTCCACATCCTTCATTGACATCACATTTGGAGGAGGATGCAGCCGCACCACAATCTCTCGCTCATTGCAATCCACAGACTGTACCTCCCATTGACATGTTTCTTTCTTTTTTATATTCGAATTTGTTGATTTGGGTTTCTCTTTTATATGATCTGTTTCCGTTGCTGCCGGAACCTGTGTTGCACCGTTAACAAGTTGACGCGTGTCAATCACTTGACATCGGTTTCGAAGATGCTCAGGAAAGTGAAGAAGTGGGTCAGCTGTGGGCCGATTGCATTCACCACTTCCTCCAGCACCGTATAGTCTAACACCATTAAGAAATCCTTTTCGAATCCCAGTAACAACAGGCATCTCCTTAATCAATGGTGAACTTTTTATCTCACTCTGCATGTGGGGGGCATTTAAACAAAGCTCAGAGGGTAGGGAAATTTCCTCATCTTTAACTTCATCGACAGGGTCAGTTGTTGTCCTTTTCTCCACTGCCTTCACAATTCTAGAAAGAGTCCAATAAAAATTATCTTTACCATTTAAAAAATATTTTTTATCTGGAATTAACCTGCACGAGCGTGGGTTAATTCGCATACCACATTCCTGTAAAATCCACTCAATTGCAAGATTTGTGAGTCTAATGACGTAGTGATCAAATAAAGGGTGACTCCGCACACACCGAACAATCAGTGTTGGATGAACAACAACGTCTATGGTAAAGTCATATTTTTCTCCGTCATATTTTTTTGCAGGGCCAACAGATATTGGGATAATCAAATTATCTACACCATATTTATCTAAATAGCCTTCTGGAACCACCTCCATATTCTTTGCCAAAGCCATTCCAACTGATGAGTGACCACAAACATTAACCACTACCATAGTCACATCGTCTGCCACCAGTGCCTCAAAGCAAAATCCGGCCTCCATACCCGCAACCGAGAAAAACTAACTATAATAATAATAATAATAATAATAATAATAATAATAATAATAATAATAAATACTGTAAAAAGCAAAGGAAAACTTCTCAATGCAAACTGAAAAAAATAATAATAATTGCAAAAAAGAATAATAATAAAAGTTCACCAAAGTACAATTTCCTCCATTTGTATAATGGATTAAAATGTCAACATCAACGATCCCCAGTTCCCCCTTAAATAAATAATTGAAATTCAAACCAGATATTTCTTTCCCATCCTGGTTAATAAAAAAATATATCATTAAAAGATTTTTTTAATTATTGAATAATTAAATCAATAAATCCAGCCAATAGTGATCCCACAAGATGCTTATTTCTTCTGTTTTAAGGGTCAGCTGAAACAAATAAGATAAATAAAATTTAAAAATGAATAATATTCTGGTCCGCTGGCCGGATCCTGAAATAACCTAAAGAAACCAAACAAGGTAGTAGAAGAAAGGATTTTCGCACAGTTGTTTCTTTGCTTCCATTTCTTCCTTTCATTCGATATATAAATTTTATTGACCACTCGCATGGTTTCTTTTCCTCGGAATATAATTACTTAGAAAGTGGCAGGCTTTGGGGTCCTCCAACCACAATACCCCGTCGCGAGGTAGGAATCAAAAGGGTGTGGATGGGAAAATAAAAAATAAAGAGTAAGGAAAAATCCGTCCCGCCGTTATCGGTTCCCTGACGCCCTTAAAGTCGTGTTCTTCCTCAAATTCACAAGACAAAAAAAAAATTTAAATGAATGTATTCTTTTCATCAAGATACATATATATATATATATATATATATATATATATATATATATTAATTAACTTAGTCAGCTCTCCCGCGATCGTTCCCTTCACAAACTCCTAATAATAATAATAATAATAATAATAATAATAATAATAATAATAATAATAATAATAATACACAATAATCCTCTGGACCGCTGGCCGGGACCTGATTTCATCGATAATAGAAAACAAACCAGATAGGAATAAGAAAGATTTGAATGGAAAAAGAGTAGATTCACAAAAAACTCAAAGTTTAACACCAAATAAATGTATATTTATATATCATCCGTTAGCCACAGTCGCGGCCCGCTCACTCTATTCGGATGGGATATATATATATATATATATATATATGTATTATTTATTTATTTATATATTTATTTATTTATTTATTTATTTATATATTTATTTATTTATTACATACGATGTGGCAGACTTTGAACTCCACCAGCCAAAAGACTCCGCCGCGTCGTGGGAATCAAAAGAGATTGGGTGGGATGGTAAAAATAAAATAATATCTTGCCTCTATCGGTTCCCTGCTGCCCCCTACCAAAGTCGTGTCCTTCACAATATATTCATACGGTAGAAAATATCATAAAGAAAAGCATTCAATTAACAGGATTTACGCACATTAATTAATTTAGCCAGCTCTCCCACGATCATTCTCTTCAAAAGCCCCTAAAAAAAAAAATTCTTATTCATTCAAAATTAATATTTGTTTTCACTTAATAACCATCTGAACACCATCTGTAGAACAGTTCAACTTAAAGCAGCAATTTGGCACCTCAATAATTCGCACTTCAATTTTTATTATTGTCATTGCTATTATGAGCCGTTATTCTTTTTTCTTCTAAATAATTTATCCAAAAGCAAATTATGAAAATAGAAAATAGCACTTTGATTTAATAACAATCCCGCATCATGAAAAAAATGGAAAAAATCTGTTTGGAAAAATAAACTTTTGAACGCTTGCTCAACATCTTTACAACATATACATACAAGGCACAGAAAACAATTAAATCCACCAACGCACATCTCGCCAACAACGAAAAGACGCAAGTAACGGTAAACAATTCACAAAATGAATATTCTTCTAGGCCGCTGGCTGGATCCTGAAATAATCTATATAAACCAAACAAGGTAAGGAAAAAGGAAATAAAGCAGAAGCAGTTAGTTGCCTATATTTTTCTTCTGATAAAATATATATATTCTTTTGACCGCTCATATGGCCTTTTGCGCACAGGCAAAATTTAAAATATAATATTCACTGCAAAATAAAAAAATTTTGGGGTCCTCCAACCACAAGACCCCGCCGCTCCCCTTCGCAAGTTCCACCCCTTCGCCAAGTCCTGAAGTGTAAACACACGACCGCGTGATATGCCGTCTGCGGGGTTTTCTGCAGACCGCACGTATGCAAAGGATGCCTTTATTCCGCAAGAGCCAAAAACCCATATGTCCGTCGCAGCTCCCACGTCAACGCGTGCAATTTTGATCTGCCTTTATTCGTCGCTCCTTGCAGCAAAGTATTGTCTACCCAAAAGTCCATGGTGGGTGGCAAGATGGCGGAAAAGGCCGATAAGGCTAAGCGTACCGCACGCACCTCGGCCTGCATGATAAGAAGAGGCTTCCTCTTCCATTTCCCTCCGGCAATTTTAACGTCGCCGGAGTATGGAATAAAAACGGCTCAACATCCATGGAGCGATGCATCCGTGATGATGGCGGCCGATGCCTTTTCAGTGGGCTTGATGATTCGCTTGCGATTGTTCTCGATGATGTGTCACAATCTCTCGCCCAAACCAACCGCTGCCGGCGGAAGGTTCGCCGGGGATGTCTCCTGCACAATCCCTTGGTTAACTGCCGATAATCGTCGTCGCACTGCCTTGATGAAAAAGTAGTAGTCACATAAACGCGTGCCCAAAATGACCGCCGCATACAAAAAGCGTGACGCCACAACCTCCATTTCCGCGATGGTTAAAGAATTGAGCGCCGACATGGCGCATACAGAAAGGACAAACTTGTCACTCAGGGATACCGCCCGGTGAGTGTGATCAAACCGCACCCCCAGGAAGGTGTACCACGCAGCGCCCAATTCGCGATCCCCACCATCGTGGCGTGACGACTGTCCGCATTACGAAGCACTTGGGCCTCCCACAATGTCGCATCGCTTTTCGACCCTGCAATGCGTATATTACCGATCCAAACGTCGATGCGCACCAATGGAGGTGTAGCCCAGAGGCAGTGAACCACCGTCGTCACCCCGCAATTGCTGAAGTAATAATCTGGAGAATTTCTGGGCCGACCTTGTATCCCATTTGGGGCCGTGCCAGCTCCACCAGCGTGCCGTCCTCCACGCGGCACCGAAAGAGATGCCGAGTCTCCCGCGGTAAAAACTCGGAAAAAGGATGCCTTTAAATCCAGGCAGGAAGCGGCCTCAGCCATCACAGGCAGCAAACAATGGGAAATGTGTAAAAGAGGAACATTGGCCTCATAAGGGTCGTCTCTGTTCTTGTCGCGCGGCCACGCGACCCATCGTCGTCGCAAACCGGCGTTCTTCTCCTCAACAAAAAAAAACTTTTTTTTTTTTTTCTACTCTTACCAGCGCGTCTAGCTATACAATGGCATCTGAGTGCCGAAGAGAATTGGTCGAGCAACGACAAAAGTTTTCTGCTATAAAGAAACTGCCATTGAGAGAACTTTCCGTGGCGAAGGTCCTGTTCAATGCCCAGTCTTTGGCGCACAGCCAAGGTGCCTGGACATTCTAGAAGCAGATGGTGCAAGGTTTCCTGCGGGCCAATTGGCGTGCTTGTGGAAGCTGGCTGATCCTGCGGTAGCAGAGATCGCCTCCTGGCACTGCTGTTTAGATGTCGTGTGGCGTCTGGGTTGTGTGCGCAGCGACTTCTGTGCTGTGCGGTGCTTCTACGTGTGGGGAAAACCATGTCACAGAAATCGCATTTGAGCTCGGGAAGCGGTGGAGGATGTTTCGGGTGAAATGACCGACAGTGACTGACGAGATTAGAGAATCCCGTCAATGTAGAATCGCAGTACGGACATTTCTCCTTCCGACGGCGTGTGACGGTTCGTCTCCTTACTGGAGAGACGTCTTCATCCCTTGCCGACGGGGGAACAGTGTCCGTCCCAGGTGCAGTCGGATCGTTGTTAGAGCGCATATATGCAGACTGTTCCGGTGAGATGTTGCAGAAACGGCATTGGTTCGTGCAATCTCTCACAGCCCAGTATAGTCGGCCCCAGAGCTCAGATTCGCCGCACCTTGCCCTTGCGAGGTGAACCAGTTCTTGACGGTGAAGAACTTTCTGAGTGATCAGGTCCTTACCGCTAAGATCGGATGGCCTTGTGCCGCAAAGCAAGTAGCGATGAGTGTCTTGACGAATCGTACTACGCCACTTGTTGGTGAGCAGGGTAGTAAAACATGTCAGCAGATCCGTATGCCATAAAGGTGCAATTCCTTGCCCCGTGTATTCTCCAGTTTCCAGAGTCTGCGTCGCATACTGATCCGCAAGCTCGTTAACATGTATTCCACAATGTCCGTAACAAAACTGCAGGTGCACAGACCAGCCGGCACGCGTCAGTGTCAAAAGACGCTGCCAGATCTGATCCTCCGTCCAGTCTGTCTGACTGAGCGGGCCCTTGTTTAGAGCCGCTAGAAGAGACTGACTGTCTGTAACCACAGGCAGGGTTTTATGCCTGTGTTGGATACAAGGGATAATCAGCCTTTCCAGGGCTAGAAGCCGTGCGCGGGATTCCGTCCTGTAGCTGCATGGGCGTGTGCCGCAGTTTATACTGGCCTTTTCTATTATCTCCGATGAATTGAGGGATGAAAGCAGGATTCCAACCCCGGCTGACTTGGGAACGTCTACACCGCCATCCGTCGCGAGTATCCACGAACGATGGCTGTGCAGCGCTAGAGCCTCTTCGCTGACTCTGCGCTTTTCCCTTGTCAGCTCTTCCTCGTCAGTTATTGAGTGGTCTATCGGAAGTTCCGCGCCAATGGTGACCTGGTGTGCGGAGGCCGCAAACCAGGGAGGAATGGAGCTGCGAAAGAACCGCTCTTCGCGTGGTGAGCTCTGGGTGATGCCATAGTCCTTTGTGTATGCGTCTACGAAGGCATATAGCTCTTCCCGAGATAACGGCGAAATGCGGAAACCTGCGCGAGGCGGTGGCTCAGGCGGAGGTCTCCGCACCCAGTCCATCTGACAAGCGCGTGTGTTCTCAAATATGGAGAGCCGCGCGCGCAGGCAAAGGACATGGAGCGGCGGCATATTAGCCTCTAGGAGTGCGGATTCCGGGTCGACAGTGCTCGGAACTCCGCTGACAATGCGCGCCAGGGTCGCATACGTCTTCTGCATCTCATTCTTCGCTGAATCCGTCGCTACTGCCCATAGGAGCTCGCTGCCATAGCGTAATTTTGAAGCACCGTATCCAATGACGAACGTGCGTAGGTCATGTGGAGACGGCCCCGCCTCTTTATGCGCAATGCAGCGTAGCTGCGATATCCCCGTTGCGAAGTGGCAGCGCATTGCTTGGAGGCCGCCACATTTAGTGTCAGTCGTGGCTCGAGATCCATGCCAAGAAGCTTCGTAGTTCGCGATGCCCCCATGGTCATGACTGGGATTCCACATCCCGCCACTACCAGGCGCCACTTTCCTTCACGATCATAATCTGACTCCGTGTGCGTGGAGAGCGTCAACCAAGCGGCTTCACACTTTGACGGGTTAATGGCCAGGCCATTTTCCTGACTCCACGCATGCAGTTTTTTAAGAACCATGTTGGCAGTGGGAATGGCGTCTTCCCGGGACTGCCCCTTAACGATAATAGAGAGGTCATCCGCATACATGTCTGCTGTGACATCCGCAAACCTGTTCAGCAGATTGAGAAGTGGGTGTACGTAAAGGGAGAACAAATATGGTCCCAATACGGACCCCTGAGGGGCTCCTCGCAGCATGGGACGCCGATCGCTGTTTCTGTTACCAACTCGTGCCTTCGCGTAGCGACCACATAGAAAGTTTCTAAGCCACCTTCTACAATTCACCCCCGAAATATTAGTTAGCAAGCGACTGAGGACTCGATGATCTATGGAGTCAAAAGCCTTGCTGAAATCAACCAACACCAGCAGGGTCCGATGGGGTCTGTAGTGGAGTTGATTACCAATACCGCTCTTCTTGGGAAGGTTCACTTGAAAATAATGATTTCTATTATGCTCCACTTCGTGTATCAGGTGTGCCAGCTGCATCGTCGTGGTACGCATACTACGATATGCATACTGGTGGGGGTGTGGCGTTCACACCCAGAGCAATCTCTTCAGTACCATTTTCTCAGCAACCTTACTCACAATGGAAGTAAGGCTGATGGGTCGATACGACTCAAGCAGTTCCGGCGACTTACCGGGTTTTAAGAGTGGGACGATGGTAGCGCGTCTCCACTCAGCCGGGATCGTGCCGATGGTCCAGCTGTGGTTAATGCGACGAAGAAGGAATCGAAGACCCTTTGACGAAATATGTCGCAGTGCCTCACTGTAGACTTCATCCGGTCCGGGGGCCTTGCCATACGGCGTATTACGTAGCGCAGCAAGTAGTTCCGTACGATTAAAAGGAGCATCAAGAGGGGAGTGAAGATGAGCAACTAAACCAGATGTGGTGGCAGCTTCGTTGTTATCCTGTGGCTCTGAATTAGATGAGAATGAAAAAACTGAAGTAGATGTAGCGGCGGACTCGTAGTTGTTCTGCGGCTCAGAAATACAAGAGATAAGAGAAGTAGAAGAAACTAAGCTAGATGTAGCGGCAGACTCGTTGTTGTTCTGCTGCCCAAAAAGAAAAAAAAGAAATAATGCTCAAAGATGGGTTCTCTCTTTTGATGCCTTTGGAAAAACTTACTGCCTTGTGAGAGGGGTGAAGTGGAAAAAAGATGCGATTGAGAGCATTCGCTGCTCTCCTTGCTGTTTTATAAGTGTGTTGACCATCTCCCAACAACAATGATGTGGGAGATGGAAGTGATGCTTTTTTTCGTCCGGAAATGTATTTCCACGCGAGTGGTTCGCCTGGATTTAACTTGCTGATGCGACGTAGATACGTGTTGCGCAAGCGCTCTCGGAGTAGGAGGAAGAATTGACTCCTTCTCCGTTGCATTTCTGCCTCACGGTCGGGCGTCGGTAACTGTAGATAGCGGGCCTTGCTGTCGGTGGCAATCCGCTCTGCCTCCATGAGAGTGTCGTCCCAAAGCCTGGAGCCGTCCTTGTGCATGCCGGGGGTGCCTTGTCGTCGATATGAAGTTATAAGCGCTTTCATAAAACCTTTAATGCCGGCAGACTGCTTCTTATACAGTCGTATGCTGGAAGTTGTGCGTCGAAGTCCTTGATGAATAAATCCCATTTGCACTTCCCCCAACTGTAGAATGTCTTAGGTGCCGAAGGTATGGTATCCTTAAATGCCTGATGCAGCGTAAATGTTAGCATGTAATGATCACTGAGCGGCGACACAGAAGCTGACCAATCTGACACAGTCAAATGCTTTGACCATGTCAGATCGATACAGGATCGTTCTCTTGTGCCACGAGCATACGTGATCTCACCAGGGGTGTTAACCAAGGTGAGTCCCGCATCCGTGCACAGTTCTAAAAATTCTGCAGCAACCTCGCTTGGAGAAGATTCCAAGAATGGCTCCCACTGTGGGTGATGCGTGTTGAAATCCCCACACAGCAGGAGCGGCGACGAGGCTGGAAGGCAGTTTACTAACCGCCTGAAGGATTGCGTTACTTGCGGTGGTGGTCTCATATAGGCACTCGCTACGATAAGATCACGGTTCTGGTCCAGAGCAACCTGGACCACCACCACTTCAAGGCTGGTGTCATGCTGGGGGATGGTGAGGGGTATACGCTTGGAGCGGAGAGTTTTCCGCACCAGCACCGCCACACCGCCTCCCTTGCCGATGCGCGACTGTGCATAGAGCTCATAATCTCCAGTATGTATGCTGGCGATCTGCTCCGACGACTTCCAAGTTTCCTGGATGGCTATTATGTCCGCTCCTTGCACCATTAATGTTGCGAGTTTTGACGGCGTGAGGCAAGAAACGTTCATCTGGAGTACTGCTATGGGGCCTGGGTTCTGCTAAATGTCTCCGCTTAGCAGTAGCTTTTGTCGTTGCGCGTCACATACGGCACGCAAACAGTATGTATAGCGCTGATAAGCGCCGATGGAATTCAGCAGCGGATAGAAATACCGCTCCGCGGGCAGCCATGTAAATGTCTCCGTCTGGTGCCCTTCCGACCCGTTTGAGCGGCGCCTACTGCCTCTCCGCGTGCGGCGGATGGGCAGCAGGCGCTTAGCTTCCACTCTAGCAAAGAGTACTAGACCCTGGCACCACGTTGAGGTGGCCGACCGCGCCACGGGTTTAATCACATAATAATAACCTTCGCAAAGTACCTCGCGGTCGGAAACAGACGATGAGCAAGGTCAAACCACATGTACGTCTTGCGAGTCGCGCCAATCTCCGCCTCATCGCCCCACGTGCCACCGCCACCAATTGTTTTGTTTGTCGCCACGCGGCCCTCATTCATCGGCAGCGCGACCACATCCTGCCACTGTGCCGCCTCCTCCAGCAGCGCGGCAGAGTAGTCATAGCCGTGCGACGGGTGCCGCCCAAGAACGTACAGCACGAGCGTCGCACCGGTGAAGTCGTTCGCCCTCGTCGCCACACCGGGGAACCGCCAGCACGTCGTCCGCTGCAGGTTGCGTCGTGTTCGCCTCTCTTCGACGTCCGTGGAGGGGACGCCCAGCACAACAAGGTACTCCCACCGGCTCCACGTGTCCACAACACTGCGTGGGATGTGAGCAAGTGCTGCGTCTTCCGCGGCAGTGACGCGCGAGTGGCGGAGGTTGTTGGGTCCCGGTACGCCATCATCGGCAGCGGTGTCGAACCTGAGGGTCAGAACAGCCGTGGCCACAATGAAGGGAATCAGCAGCACAGTAGCCCGCTTCAGCTTCTGTCTGAGCGTCAGCAGTTTTGGTTTCGCCATGGTCGCTGTTGGTGTGAGAGACTCAGCAATAGAAAAAAGGGGCGGAGAGAGTGTGGGAGCGGCAGGCGAAAATCAGAAAAGCCACGGCCACGCGGCGCAACGCAGCCACGCAAGTGCGCGGAGGCCCGCCAGCCAGCCTGCCGCGCCACCCGGATCCGGGACGGTGCGGATGAAGGGGTTAAGGCGGCGGAGCGGCCGGCAGCACGCGCCCCCCCGCCGAGCAACGGCGGAGAGAGGGAGAGGAAGAGAGGCCGCGGAAGCAGGGGCAAGCAGCGCCAGGGAAACAGCGAGGGTTGGGGGCAGGGCCGCCGCGGCAGCAAATGGGGTGGCGACACAAGCACACAGGAGGCACGGGGGCCCACCGCAAGGGCTCGTCCGGCGCCTGGGGGACGCTGCGCCGCCTCCTCCCGCCATCGCGAGCCCCTCCGCACCCAATCACGCACACACCGCCGCAGCGGCTCGACGATCCGCAATCAGCGCCCTTCTTTTGCTATTCCTCGTGCCTTCTCAAATAAACCCGACGGCCCGCACGCCGGCCACCGTCGCAGTGCAGCGCCGCCACGCCGCGCGGAGATGCGAGGAAGAGCCCCAGCCCCCGGAGATGGCGCCGCAGTGGGCGGCGCGACACACAACCACGTTACGCAACCGCCCCGGGCTAGCGCAACACCTCGACAACCCGCGGCCGCCAAGCATCAAGAAAAAAAAAACAAATCGATAAACCGGGCCGTCGACAAATCAGGAAAAGGGAAGAGGAGGCACCTGCCACGAGCATCAACGTTATACCGCATTTGCGAGGGCTTTTTTGCCTTCCCGCCGCGCAAAGGCACTGTTGGAGGCAGTGCCTCCCCAACTCGAGGAACAACTGCGCCAACTTCTTGGTGAAGCACAGATTCCCCACTTCCCAAGCGTCCACTCCATGTTTTTTCCCATGCGCCTGCGGAGCCGGGCAGCGGCGTAGGTGCGGAACAGTCTCCTCGCACAGTTCACGTTGGCCGGTTTTCGCGACGTCCGGTCGATGCCCGTGGCATGCCGTGCGGTGGCGAGCCAGTCCGTCACTGCTGTGGCGCTGAAAGCCGCATGTTGGACGGGGAAATTCGGGCGGTGCGGATTCCATCGGGGTGTCCTCGCCGGGCAGCGTGCGCCTTCTCGGCGGCCTGACCCTCTGGCGTCCTGGAATCGGCGACAGCGGGACGCTGATACATGGATGTGCGCGTAACATTTTAGGCGCGCAGTGCGCTGTTCCTCGGTGGCATTCTCCTTCTGCGTGGAGGAGAAAGCCGCCCGAGGCAAAGTCACTGTGTGGGATTGGCCTTCTTTCCCTTGTGGTTCAAGCCGTGCGGCGCGTGCATTGTAGCTCCATTTTGGCGTCGTGACATTCTCATTCTCACCATCGGACAGATTGTGCCGGGCGTGGCTGGCCGAGGCTCCGGCACTGCTCGCCCGCCTGTCACATTGAGGGCATTCATGAAGTGTTGTAGCTCCTGGTGCCGGATGTGGCTCTGTTTCGGAGCGTTCGTGTGCGCGTGAATGGGATGGTAGTCCCGCCCTCGTTTGGGCCTTGAATCCACAGGGCGTGCACCGGAACGGGGTGGATGCAGCCAGATCGTCATATCCCCGAGGACGCCTCCTTCGTGACCCGGAGCGGTCCTGCTTGTGGCAGTGTCGGTGACGAAGTCTGAGTCCGGCTTTTTGGTCGGACGACGCCGAGCAGAGACTGCATGGGAATGGCTGCGGCCTGGGCTGCGTAATCTGTGGCGGAGGTGCGGTCGGCGTGTCGTCTCTCGCTCTCGTCCCCGCTCAATTGGTGGGCGGTGGTTCCGGCGGTATTCCTCGCCGTCCCAGGTTGCCAGCGGAAGTTGAATTTCCACAGCATCTGGGAGCGCGTAACGCCATGGGCGTTAACCGTGCGCATGACGACAATAGTGCGGCAACTGCAGTGCTTGCCGCACACCGGGCATTCTGCCGGGGCGTTGCACCGTGGCAGGGTGGAGTCCAGCGGGAGAAAAGGTTTCGTGCGAGTTTTTTGCGCTTCTGTTGTGGGGCATCCAGGCCACAGCAACGGCATGTGCCTGGGATGGCGGGTTGCAGTGGTGGTGGCAGTCATACGTACCTGTGCGGAACCCCGGTGCGGAAGCGATCCAGTGCAGCCTCTTCCTCACGAGTGAGGGTGGAGTCCGTGCGCGTGGGATTCCGGCCGCACGTTGCAGTGGAGCGGCGAGTTTCGGCCTTCAGCCGTCGGGCACAAATGATGCGTCTGGCCAGTGCAACCATGCCGGTGCTCCATGTTTCTGTGAACTGTGCGGGTTCGGATGCCCTCGTGGCCACCGCATCACAAGCTTCGTTCCTGGACACGCCGCAGTGGCCAAGGACAGAATGCATCCGTATACGCGCTCCTCGGCACCGCAGTCGAAGCAGAAGTGTCCAGAGTCGACGAAGTATCGGGTCAGATACCGTGAGGGGGACCGTTTGCGGGCGGTGAGAGGGAAGAGTAGGCCAGTGGAAATTGGCACTCCACACGGCGCAGTGCTTGTCTGCGGAATGCTGCTCAATGGCTTTTTGGACCAATACGTAAGGCGATGCGCTCGGCTCTGTGGCTGCATGATATCGGTCCCGCGCCGGCCCCGGCAACGTTGATCGGCGTTCCATTAAGGCACAGTATCGCCGCCGCTCCACATTCGACTCCGAGTTCCACGGTGCCGTCTGTCCATTCATCGTGACGTTTTCTTTCTGGGTGTGGCGACAGGCCTTTGCGTCGGAAGCGGCGGGCGATCCAGCGGCTGCAAGGTTGGAGTCCAACTTCGTCGGGGTCATCCGCAGCGGCGCCATCGGGAGAAACGTGGAAGCGGACGCGAGCTGCGGGCTGCAGAGAGGCCGCTGTGAGGGGTGGGCAGCGAGCCTCCATCCAAGGCGCAGGGCACCGGGCCATGATGGAGTCGTGTGGTTCTCTGGCGGGGTGCTGCGGGTCGCAGGCGATGGAGGCGCTAGACCGCAAAGCACTGCCACGCGTCTCACATCGGAGCACATACCGGAAGCTGTGCACCAACACCGTGTCGGGGAGGGGCTGCGGCTTTGCTTCCAACACGGCATCCTCCATTCTGCTGCCTTTCGGGATTCCTGCAATCACTTTGCCCGCCTGGTAATGTGCGGAATCTGGCGTGGAGCGGGACGTCGGGGAGGTGTCCCAACACCATAATTCGGTGCCGTACAACGCCTTCGCCTGCACCAGTGCGAGCTGGAACGCTCTCAGGGTGTCTCACTTAGTTCCCCGCACAATGAACAAAATCGCTGCCAGATGGAGCAGGCGCTGGTTCGATTCCTCATGGAGTTTGGCCGCGCGCGCCCATTCCACGAGGGATCCGTAGCGGGCCAAGAAGCCTCACGGGCGATAATGGACACACCGCCGTCTCGACATGTGCGAGCGGCCCGGCAGTGTGGGAACCCCGGCATTCCGCTGGGGTAGCGGGAACGCGGCGGAAGAAACGAGGACGTCGGCGTCTGACTGGGGGTTCGGCTCGGTTCCTTCGGCGCCGCGCCCCACGGCGGTCGCGAAGAAATGGAACGAAAATACTTCTTCGCAGGCGCCCCGCGAAAGCCGCGCCCGGGAGGGGTGGTCGAATGGAGGATGGGCCGGGGGCGCGCCGGGCATAATGGGAATTAAGAAAATCGCGAGGCAGAGGTAAAAGCCCTTCAAGCCTCGCGCTAAGACCGGGTAAAAAAAAAAAAAAAAAACAACAGCAATCGCTGACGCAATTTCTTGGCAGTGTAGGCGCTGTTTTTGATAACTTTCTTGGGCGGTTTTTGACCCCAGCAAAAACCGATGAATGGCCGAGCCGGCGTCGTGGGGCCACTGGAAGGCTCTGGGTGATCTTGCCGTTGCGGGAAAAATACCTCCGACAAGGGTCTCTCTTCCGGTGTGTGTGTGTGTGTGACCCTCCCTATCATTGCGCGCGCCGTCTTTTCCTATTCATTGGCCTTCGTTTGTTCAAAGCGAACCGCAGTTTCTTCCGCCTTTCTGTTTGCGCACCTTCGTTTTTCAGGTGCCTGCGCGTGCGTGTGTGCGGCTCTTGGTTGGGGGTTCCGAAGGCGGAGTCTCAGGGCATCGAGCGAATTCTGCTCCACAGGTGCTTCCATTTCCTTTTGGGCGAGGGAACGGATTATATCGGGCAATCTCTGAATCCTCGCGCATGCGCCGCCGTTCAAAAATGCAAGGCGATTCTTGTGAATCGGCGGCGGGAGTCCACTCCTTCTTTCTTTTCTCCAATCCCCCCATTCAGTGTTCAGAATGGTCAATGGCACTTCGTTCCCCACTAAAACGAAAAGGGAGGGGAGTGATTCACAAAACCAATAAAAAACAAACAAAAAAGAAATACCTCTGTTCTCTGAATCACGGGTGCTTTTCCATAGGGGATAGTGCAATTACTTTTTCTTGGGGAGGGAAAAGAGATCCGCATTTTAATTCGAGCAAATGCTTTTATGGAAAAATACTCCGTCAATTGTCTCTCCACAAACTTACTAAGGAGACGAGGCGAACACCCAAGAAGAAATGTAATCGATGTATATGTTCTCCGGGTTTTACTGAAAGCACAACTGCAAAAAAACGGCCCTGTTGTAACTGGAAATGGAATGGTCCAATAGATTGTTGTCGCTCCCGCAACCTTCTTTTAGACGATGAAATGCCACTTCCGAATCATCGGTTGAGAAATAATTGACGCCACCGTGGTTGAGAAAGTGGTATCGGCCGAAGCATGCGTACATGCGATGTACGCGATGTTCAGTTGTGGGCGACGGTGTCTTCTCACCCTCTACGGAATCCTCTCCTTCTTTGATTTGGGTGTCCATGGCGTCCATCGCCTTCATTGGTCCTTCATTCGCGTTTGAATTTGACTTAAACCATCGTTGTAGCGAACTTGGTAGTCCCAAAATACTTTGAATGAATTGATCGGCCAAATCTCGGGCCATCTGATCCACACATAATAGTCGTGGAATGATGTCTGAACGGTAAACTAAGTGATGAAAATTAGACCGCCACCCACATCGCTCTACGCACTGGGCCAACTGATAGTTGCCTACCAATGGTGCCCCAATGGAGATGCATTTCAATTTATCTTTTAGTATTCCTGGGTGTGCTCTAAGCATCCGAATGGCGACCAACTGTGCAACAGCTCCGCCCAGGGAATGTCCTGAAAGTACCAATCGATAACCATTTTGACGGACGTCATTGACAAGTTGCTCTATCTGTTGTGTGCTTTCTTCAGCTTCATGGGCAAAGCCTTGGTGAACACGGGCCTCCCAAATTAACCGCACGCCGCCACATAATTGGCGGAATTCAGCACTTGTATCTGATGAACCGGCCAGACCATCAACGAGGCGCGACCATACTTGTTGCTTTATTCGTCCACAACGCATGTTGACATTAAACGTGCGATAATCATGTGTTCCTGGAAATGATACAAATTTGACCTTTCCAGGGGCCTCAAATACGGAATAGCGTGGGCTGGTGCGTATCAATTTTAGTAAACGGGAATAGGGTACGTCAGAAAGGGACATTGTGAGACTTGGGAAATTTCCGTATTCATACGCCACCGTTGAAGAAATAACAGAGAGCAACAAATCCTGCGCCTCCACCAAAGAGTTCAATGTAGGAAAGGCACGAACCTCCTGAAACCGTGGGAACAATACTCGAAATAAATTTTCTACTTCTTCAGCTGCATATTTGTCCACTGCGGCGCATCGAACTGAGAATTCATTAGCTTCCAGGTATTTCACGGAATCCGCCACCTTTGCCAACTCCTTTGCATCTAAACGAACAAGACGTTCTTCGTGTAATCTTGTCGTGGTCGTCGGAAGGCCACAGTTAAAACATACACTGTGGTAGGTGAGTGTACTACAAGAAGGAACAATACACACCTTTGGCATTTCTGTGGCTCTCTGTAGGACATAAAGGCCCCATAGTAAATGGTTGTGCTCATTACAGCGAGAAAGAGTCGCTATTCCGTATGGAAGGGCGCAACTATTGCAAACCTTCATGGGTTCACTTAACATGTGCACATAACGCATCCTTTCCCGACAATCAGGACAAACGGCTTGCCAGCACTTTCGGCAGTGATGCCTTCGTATACCCATTGTTTTTTGACAATTAAAACAAACACGGCATTTGCACACTTCCTTTTTCCGTCTGCACAAAGCACATGTGCGAGTTAATGCCACGGGAAACCTCGACACCAATGGGGCGGCATCGGACCATTGCGGCTGCGTGTGTGTGTAATGATATTCCCTGACCTGGATTTTGCGTTCCCACTGCGATTGCGACATGGAGGATTTTTCTCCTTTGCACAACTCTGCAATCGGGGAAGTAAATAATATAAAAAAAAAGGAAGAGAAAAAAAGTACAATTGTGAGAGTAAGTAACATACCATTTCTCCCGTTGCTTTTTTCTTTTTTCTTTGGCAACTACAAGACATTTTGCCGGTTGCCCCCCCCATCGCCAAGTGGAGGGTGCGAAACACACACACACACTTTACGCATCCGCCCCCGGGCCTGCGCGGTGTGGCGCAACAATCCGTTGTTACCGAGAATCCGTAAAATATCAAATCCGCAAAATAAAAAAATGCGAGAAGTGCACTTCAAAAGAGGAATTGTGCTGGTGTGTTGTCTCTTGTCTCTTCCGCCGTTTATTATAAAGACCGTACATACCGCCGTGCAAGTTGCGGGTGCTGAAAACCTATTTCCAACAGCCTTCTGGAGAACATCGTGCGCAGCATCTTCCCACTACGAAATGTTAGTGGCTTTTCTATTGTTCCAAGCTCAGAAGAAAAACTGGTAAAATGCTCCGCACTATTTCTATTAATTCTGCTTCTTGTTTGGGTGGTGACGCTCATCTCATCTCCCTCCCTCTCTCTCTCTTTTTCTTATCTTTTCCTGTCATCATTTCTTGTATACCGCTTACATTCACAGAACAAAATAATTCAACACTCGGATGAAATTAATATGTGGCCTTGGCGTCTCACTTCTTTGCGTATTGTGCAAGAATGGGCAACAGTGTGTAAAATGCATCCTGCAGTTCCTCCTGGCTACGGGC
>NW_001849485.1:80454-94721 GCF_000209065.1 Trypanosoma cruzi
TTCCTCCTGGCTACGGGCTCCAAGTATACTGACTTTACCCGTAACGAACACTGTGCAACTCACCTGCCACTGGTTGTCGTGCGAATTCCCTGCCAGACGAACAATGCATCCACTGAATCTATCGGGTTCATAGCTGCAAAAGATGCCTTCGTGTTGGGCCAGTTCTTCCAGACGGATTGGGTGACCAACATCAAACCGCGCCGTGACAGAACGCACGCGGAATTGGACGGTGGTGATGTCGAGAGAAAGCGCCTTTCGAATGATGCGTGCGGCAAGTTCGGTAGCTTGTTTTGCCTCACCGACACTAGCAGCCCCAATGATAGACATGAAACCGGATGTTCGGACCAGTACTACTGCAGTGGGTTCATGCAGTCGCATCGTCGCCGCGGGGGTTCGGTTGCGCGGGACGAACTCCACATTCCGTGTCGCACAACTCAGGGCGCAAAGATCCACTCCCACACCAAGTTTTGCCTGCGCGATGATACCAACAATCACGGGCATTGTGTCAGGCGCAGCGTTGGGGAAGAGCTCCTGAATGTTAGGCGGTGTTGCGGCTCTTACCTCCTCGCTATTGGTATTGTCATTGTCATCGTTGGGGCGCGATACGTTGTGGGCGGAAGAGAAGAGCGTGTAGTCAAACTCTGCCGCATCGGACGGGTCATTCGCAGCATCCTCAAGAAACTCGTTCTCGTCCAAGTCAAAGTCCCCACCAAAGTTGTCAAAGTCATCATCCATCGTCCTGAATAAGACGAGCACAGGGGAGTTTTACTCTCAGAAGCGGCAGCAGCAGGTGGGGCGCGCGTACATACACACGCAGATGCAAAAAACACACACACAAAAAAAAAAAAAAGGAAGAAAGAAACCAAAACAAATCAAACAAACAAAGAAAGAGAGAAAATCTACATATTACTTGCAAAAACATTCCATGAAGAGACGTCGGCTCACGCGACCACACACATTCAACCACGCATCTACTGTAAAATAACAATTGTTCAAAACCTCGTGGGTCATTCATTCGTAAAAATAGAGAGCTCATCTTTACTCTTTGTTTTCTTTCATTGTTTCCGACACGCCACCTTTTTATCGGTGACACGTCCCGTTTCTTTTTGAACTTTGGGAATTCCCTTCTGAACGGATGACGACCGCAGAAAAAGCGGATGCCACAGTGTTTATATCTTCAATACACTCACCGCACAAACTTTGCTGGGTGATAATTTCCTTCGCTTCCCAACGGCACTTTATGGGCTCCAGACCGTGAAATTCCCGCACCATTTCCAGAGCTTCATGCAAAGATGCCTCTTTATCTTTTTCATAGATGAAAAGTGTCGCGTATGTGTCCCTCACCGCAACGCTCTGCTTGGCAAGGGCAGTGAGTTCTGATGCGACAGCGACGACCGATGACGCCGTCATTTCGGCCTCAACAAGGAGAGTGACATGCAGCGCGTACGAGTGACCATGGCGAATAAGAAATGCGTTAACAAAGGGTGTCTTTTTATATTGCTTCAGTGCATGCCGCACCGAAGCCACCTCGTTGGCGCATTGAAAGTCAAAGAACTCAAGTAGGCTACTGCGCAGTAGACTGTACCCCATGCGGCAGATGCTATAAGAGACACACAGGCCAGCTAACCCGTCAATTCCTGGCATGCCAACACAGTGCCCTCCCACCCCAACAAGTGCCACTGCACCAGACCATGCGTCAGCGCGGTGGTGATACGCATTCGCCACAACAACTCGTGATCCAGCTCGCTCACCTACGCGCTTTGTCCACTGGAATAGGAACTCCTTTGCAATAATAGAGACAATTGACACCAGCACCATTGTCCACAGAATCGTTACTCGACCATCTTCATCAAGTTGCGTGACCTGAAAGTGGGAGTGGCCATGGTGATTCTGCACACCAACAACGTCCGGTTGCTTCTCGCCATCATCTGAATGACTATAATTTTGGTGGACATGTTCATGAGGATAATTTGCGTTATCGTTTCCAGGAATGCGGTGAAGGAACTCCCGCTGGCATTCACCCAATGATTGAAAGAGGAGCGTCAAGCCTCCCAAGAGTAAAGTAAAGGCTACCACAACGGCACCGGCGGTTTCAATTCGACCAATACCAAATGGAAAACGACACCGAGGAAGACGCTTCACTGAAAGCGTAAGCGTAACATACGATATGACATCTGCAAGAAGGTCAACGAGGGCATGAAAACCATCTGCAACCAGCGCCACCGAACCGCCTCTCGTGCCGACCCACATTTTAGTTAGGGAGAAAAAAACATTGGTGGCTCCACCGACGACAGTGACAATCTGGCATTGCTGCAGGTGATTTCCCTTTACTGCAGACTCCAACTGCCGATGGTGGTGACCGTGATCATGGTGGTGATGGTCGCTGCGTTCCCCAACAACGTGGGCTCTGACAGAATTTACTGTGAGGGGAGCGATAAAATTACTAAGCCGCCGCCGCATTTAGTTTAGTTGGATGTTAAAAGTGTCACGTTAGGTCGTGGCAGATACAAGGCAGTTGTCACAACTAAAGGAATAATAATAATAATAAAATTGAAAAAAAAAAAGAAGATAAACAAAGCTACACACGGAAGTTTGCATGCACACGAGATAAAGAGGAAAAAGAAAGGAAGGAAATTAAATGCGCCGTTGTCCCAGAGCGTTTGTCATGCGCAGCAAGAGAGAAAGGGATGAGAAAGGAACGCCATCACCACCAAACAGCAGCGATGTCCCGTTACAAAAAAAAAAAAAAAAACAGAAACATTCAAATCACAGAGGAAATACGGCCAAAATAGGATCAAAAAAACAAAACAGCACACAAAAAAGCGGCAAACACAAACACAAACACAATGTGCTCGGGCAGAGAAATTGTCGGATAATATTACAAAAAAGCATGCGACGTTCGCTTAAAAGAATAACGTAAGCCTCCTCACTCCCATTCGACCTACTCTCTCGCCGCTCATCGCACACCTTTTGGCATCACCTCACCCACCACCACCACCACCTTTCTCCTTTCATGTATTTTTTAAATACCGTCTTCATTGGCTTCAACGACAACACCCACCTCGAACAGAAGGTCGCCACGTTTCAGATGAAACTTCAGTTCCAACCGCAGAATTTCCCAGCAACTATCGAGGTCGGAGTTTGTTCGCGCCTCTTCACCAATAACGGGGAGACTGGAATCATGGTGTGTACTCATTAGACCACTGGGTTTTTTTTTCAGCTGGACGTGCTGTTTGAAGTACAATTCCTTCAAGAGACGGCATCTAGACTGATGTTCCCTAACAAATTCTGTCATGACAGCGTACATCTCTGCCCGTGTCAACACCTCTTGGCCATTTACGGCGACCACAACATCGCCTGGCATCATTCCAGCAGCTTCACCGCCAAAACCGTGGAAGACTTTGACTATACGAACCCCAACGCCCTTCTCATCGCGCAGTTCAACCCCCAGCAAGGGAGGACGAGCGGCCATGGCACAGCGATGTGGCGCATACACCTCAATGGCTTCTAACCGACTTTCCATCTCCTCTATTCGTGTAAAAATCGACCTTGACGTTCGTGGCACAAGCCGGCGAGAGCCAGAGGCAAAAGTATCATGACGTGCGTCAGTTTTACCATCACTGCTGTCCCTTACCCTTATCGCATTTGATGCCACAACAGGTGCGCAGCCTTTGAATGATTGACTAGTTAGCAACTTTGCGTCAATCATGTCGTTTTCCAAATAAGTTTCCTGCAGTGCCGTAAACAACTCGTTTCTCAATGATCCCACTTTTTTGTCGGTATACTGCTTTATTTCAGAGAATTGCTCTACTGGGCAGGAGGAAGAAGCGGCAGCGGCTAAAAGATCCTTCAGCGTTGCGAATTCCCTGTCAACGCGCTCGGAATGTGCCGAGATTCGACGCATCATCCCATCCACAATTTCCTCTAAATGTCGCACTCGTTCACATCCTTCCTCTTTCTGACGGCGTTCTTCAAGTAAACGCTCTTCAATTTCTTTCTGTCGGCGGCGCAACTCAACCACGGCCGTCCGAGTTTCGTGGATAAGCCCATGAAGTTCCTCCAATCGATCCCAAATGATTTTTTCATCCCTTTCACGGGATGCGTGAGGTGAGACAACTTCTGACCGCAATGGGCTTTTCTTCTTCTGCCCCAAGAAGTGAGGCTCCAGCGACGACAATTTCAGCTCATGAATACCTTCCTGACAGCGAGCCGTCACGTCATACAGCGCCTCCGTCTCGGAGGCCAGGCGAGTGACCTCTCGTCGCTGTTTTAAGAGAGCTGCATGGTGGTGTAGATTCGTGTCGACAAGATGTTTGCAACAGGAGAGCAAGACGGAAAAAAGATCCGAATACGGCCCACATGTGTCGAAGGTGTGCTGTTCGAAGAAGTTCTGCAGTTGAGTGAGTGTATTTCCAGTCGTGTTGAGCTCGTCCGCGGTGGTGAGGCTATCCACGGCACCAGTGCTGGGCCTCGACTCCACAGCAAAAAGCATGACGCACACACACACAAACACAAACACACACACACAGCGAGAGAGACACAAATAGAAAACTTGTGCTTAACAGACTCTTCCTTCACTCCCTTTCAAAAATAAAAGAAAACACACACCGACAGACAACACACAATAATTTATGTTTTTAATTCTCTACGCACTCACACACAAAAAAGAGACTTGTTGTTTTGCTTTTGTCTCCACTGGAAAAAAAAAAAAAAAGAAAAGAGGCCAACAGAAGTAAAATAACATTTGAATTATTGGCCAATGGTGCACGGTCTCCCCACCTCCCTCACCCAAATTATATTTTGCTTCACAATGCGTGGAGAAGTCGCCATAAATAAAAATAAACACATAGAAAGATACGGATAGATGGAGAAAACCAGATGTTTCTTGCATTTATCCCTCTGTTCCCTCATGCCTCCTTCGTGGGAAAGTAACCCACCCAACAGGGAAATGGGAAACAATATGTGCTCTAAATTAACTCATGACCCCTTCTTCGCTTCCTCTTCCTCTCTCTCCCTCCCTCACTTTCCTTCCTTATTTTTCACCACCTACCTTTCCCTATGAGGTACAATCCGACTTACAAACGGAAAGGGGGAATAGGCAAGTTCAGGTTTCACCTTCACGGTCATTCACTACCTGCAACTCCATCTTTCATAGAAATCCATTTTCCCACCGTTTTCTTTCCCCCCCTTCTTATTCATCTTGTTTAATGTAACGCCTCCAAGTTCCTCTTCCCCAAAACTATACAAACACCTTTTTATATATCTATATAGGTACCGTTAATTCACCTTTTTTCCCTTTTGTTTCTGTGAGTCAGTGGACGGAATAAGAGGGTAGGAAGAAGGACATGTGTACTTCTCTCTTTCCTTCTCTCTGTGTATTTGTTTGCGTGTCATGTGACACATCATCTCACCACGAACAATGCCCTCCCCCCGCTCCCCTCCCTCACGCCCAAATCAACAGTCGATATGGTGCTTAAGAAAGCATGTTGTAGTTTATTATCTAGTGTGCACACTATGGTCCTCAAAGGCATACACCATAAATTCGCGAGAGAGGTAAGGCAGCCGCGGTGACACGCGATCGATGCCGCGCAAAGGAGCGGATCCTCATCGCCATAAAGCGGCTCCATGACACTCATCAACTGCGGCGCACTCAGCACCGCGGCGACGGAAGAAATATGACCAGCCGCCGAGTGCGACGCCAGCGATGCGAGCGACGGAAGGACGCGTTGTGCCTGCCGATTGCTTTGAATGTGAAGAGGGGCCCACATGTGGCGCGGTACACCGGCGCTGGCAAAGACACGGCGGCCAAACATGCGGCAGTGACTATTAATTTTAATTTTTCAAAATTCCCCCTTTTTCTCTCTTTTTCTGCGTGTGTGTTTTTCTTCGGTAAGGAAAAGCACGCAGCGACACGCTTAGTCTTCTTTTTTAAATGGTGAAATAGGGGCGAAGGAAAAACAAACAACAAAAAAAGAAATAAAACAACAAGGGGGCTCACCTATGAGGAGCAGTCAAAACAAAATGCATCGATCTCGTCAAGGAGCATCAATGCAAATTGGACACAACGTACAATAAAGAACCAAAAAATCACATGTGCTGCAACCACATTGAAGCATCGATGGAAAAGAAGAAAAAAAAAAAGGAAAAAAATGTTCGCCTGGGCTGCCTGTCGGATCCTGAACTGATCTAACGAAGTAAAATAGGACGAAAGAATGGAGAAGGGGGGTGCGGTAGAGAAGCAATGGGTTCGTCACAGCCTCAATGTTCACTCCAACTAATTATATATTTGTATATATTTGGATAGCCACTATAGTGACACGCTGCACTCTATTCGGATTGGAAATATTTATTCCTTGCGAGGTGGCACCATTTAAAGATCCTCCAGCCACAAGACTCCGCCGCAACGTGGGAATCGGAAAGAGGGTGAATGGGACGGCAACAGTAAAAATATATATATTCGTCTTATCGCTATCGGTTCGTTGATTCCTTCCATCGCGGTCCTCCAAAGGATGCATAAGAAAGGAAGGAATCGTACAGAAATGTATTCATCCCATCAAGGCATGTATTAAATTAATTATAAAGCCTTCCACAGAAACACGCATTTCACAAGCCCCCAGTAGTCAAAATGAGCTTCTTGTCTTCTAACTTTTTGCCATCGATGAAATCATTAACGGAGGAGTTACCAGCGGCCGTACCCGCCACTAAAAACTAACGCAACAAATGAATCATTAAGCCGAGGAAAAATAATTTTACGTTGCACCCAAGATATCCGGCCATATGCACAAAAAATCATTCGTTTTCCCTCATCGGTAGAATGGGAGATGCCTGTTAAAAAAACGGTGACTGCTTTTGAAAAGTGAGTTGAGAGAAAAGGAAAGAACAAAAAAAACATGCACACCTGTGTGTATTTCTGTATCCATACCCATTCGCCAAGCAAATGAAAGATACACAGCCACACAAAAAATTATACAAATACATATGCAATGTTCATACGTCGTGTATTTACTTTAGTGTTATAAAAATAATTTCCCTCTGCAATCAGCACTATTCACGTTCTTTTTTCTCCCCTAGAAGGATCGTAAGGAGAATTCGTCAAGCGACTACAACCGATAAAGGACGACCGTTTGAAATCTCCCCTGCGCGCTCCTCTTGCTGCGCTAGCTCTATCACTCTTGCAACACAACGGCCATCCTCCGTTATGTAAAAGGCATTGTAGAAGCACATCAACGCGCTGACGGTACCTATGAGTGCTCCAGCTACAATGTCGTCAAAGTGATGCCAGTAATCTCGCGTCCGGCTCACGGCACACAGGAAGGCAATGGCGAGGGGAGACAGCGAGAGGATCAAACGTAAAAAGCTACCTCCACGTGATGATGGCTGCGTATGCGCAAATAGGAAAAGGGACATAAATGCTAACACCGAAAAAGATGTTGAGCTGTGCCCTGACGGGAACGAGAGACGTCCTTCACGCAGCACACGGTGCTCGACCCCAAGCTTGCAGTAAAATTCCGTGGATGACATATACTTCACATCGATCTTGGCATACGTATTCTCGTCAATTCCCAAACTCCGCAGGCGTTCCAAGTAATCGGGGCGAATACGGCCTGCGTATATCTTGAGCAGATTAACAACCACTAGCTGAGAAATGACTGCCAATGTTTGCGCCTTTAGCCACACCCAAATTGGGCCGCCGAGAGACGTCAGCACCGCGACGTAGAAAATCAATGCCAGGACAAACATCAGCAGGAGTGACCATGCCGGGAAGGCCACATTTGTGACGTACGGGTAGTTGATCGTTGGGTCATTCCAGCTGAATGGGCGGCAGTAGGGGGGAACCACAAATACAAGGATCGAGGAAAAAATAAGTAGAAATAGGCCCAACACAAAATCAAGTAGCTGGTAATTCTTCCAGTACAATACCAAACGATTTATATCCATCCCTACAGAAACCCCCCAAAGAGGACTAAAAGGAACAAAAAAGAGAGAAAAAGACACACACACACACAAAAAAAAAAAAACAACAACAACACGTACACACGCGGACATCTATATGCGCATATCCCTGCACGCTCCACAAAAAACCCGTGAGATGGTTTTATGGCCGCGGCATTTGTAGCCACTGAGGAGCAATACACGAACAGCGGGAAATCCAAGGCATAAACGAATCGCTTTTATAAAAAAACAACAACAACAAAGACTCCTCGGCAACAAAAACAACAAAAAAAACCAACAACAGAAGAAGTCCGGAAAAGTAATAAAGCACAGTTCCGCCAACAGAAATGAACCGCAACAACTTGTTCCGACGCAGTTTCTCTATCAATTCTTTGCGGTTTCAGTGGAGGATAACTCCATCGCCGTATCGTCCGTACAAGCCAGAAAGAACTCCATGCACGACGATTCCCTGGAGTAAAAATAGAAAAAAATATATTACGTTTTCTTTCCTCTTTTCAGTTCCTCGCAATGTTCACATTATTAATATATGCACAGAGCATCCAAATGGGGGAGTCCAGGGCGAGCCCTCGTTATCCCACATTCATTCCATGCTGGCAAGAAGGAAGCGCTGCAAGCGTCTTTGACACCCCTCCCACGCAGGGTAGTGAGGGATGAGTGGGGCGGACTTCCAAAACAAGATGTAAAGATGTCTATTTGCCAAATAACCACTGGGACAGACCATTCCCCCCGCGGGTTTTCAAAAACAAACGGCCATCAATTCCCATCCATTCCGGAGCCCTTTCATTTCATCTTTATACGGCGCTGTTCTCTGCCTCGCTTTTTCCCACGATACCTCTTTCTGTTGCTCCCTCGCCAAGAAGCAAAAAAACAAAAAATAACAACAACAACAACATCGGACTTTATTACCACGAAGGAGCCACGCCGTTTAACTGTTTCCTAAATTCTGCTCACCCACTACCATCCACAGCGACGGCCGACACCAACACCGAAGTCCCATCTCTAGCACTGACAAGACCGTACTTGATGCGTCGTTGTTGCTCCTCGAACTTCTCCTGGTCTCTAGCCTGAATAGCGATACTGGCTGCCAGATAAAAGTAAAACAGCATGAGAAGACGGAAGGAGAGGGGAGACTCCATCAACATTTCCCTCAAGTTTTGTTTTGCTCCGCCAAGTCCAATGCCAAATCCCACAAGATTTACAATGGCTAGCTGCAGCATCATGGCACATGCACCAAGGGTGCGCAGATGCCTCCAGAGCAACGGTCGTCGTGCCATCATCAACGTAAGAGGAGCCCCCTGGCAAAATAAGACATGTGTAAACAAAAGCTCCACAAGAAAAAATATGCAAATAATACCGGCCCAATGTATCAGCCTAAGCTCAATGTCATGCCAAATGGCAATGAAGAAAAAAATCGGGAAGATATTGAGATGCTTCATCCTGTTCCCGCCCATTGGTATGTACATGTAGCGCACAATCCACAGATTAAACGATGCGTGCCAGTCACGCCAAAACTCCTGTATGCTCACAGTATTACTAAAGCACCGGCGCATGTCCTCGGGCACATCGAAGCCATCTAACAACGCTAAAAATCGAAAGAACTTCCATACACAATTGAACTTTAGCCATAAAAAACCAAGCTGGAGGTAGAACAAGATAGCTTTCCGGGGAAAAGAGATGGTGCTGAACAGTGAAGGAGTCATTATTATAGAAGTCAAATAAATGTAGTGCGCTGTTGTGGTGACAACCAAAAAACTAAATAGCGTGCGTAGACCGTAGCGTTGCAGCCCTTTCTCATTAATAGCCCGCGAAGGTTCCTTTAGGTAGGATACGTAAGCATTAAAAGACGAAATAGGGCCCGCGATGTAAAGTGGAGGATAAAAAATGTAACCAAGATAGCTCAACAGATTGTACTCGCGCACATCGAGTGGATACTCTGTGCGGAACTTATAACATCGCAAACCCCCAACTTCCAAACCAAATGGGATGGAGCCACCCCCCTTTTGAGCGTGTGCCTCACGAACCTGTGCACATTCTATACATGTTGCATCGTGTTTCTTAATGACCTTTGCACGTCGCTCTGAACTCTCCACAATGGCTTGATGCAGGTCCGTATTGAACGCTATCATACGAAGCACACTCATATTATAATGCACCGTCCATGGGAGGATTGGGGTCTTCAATTTGTCAAGAAACTGCAGTCCAATCCAGGCAAATTTGTACCCCCCCAAATAGCTGTTAAGAAAAAGTACGGCAACATGTGTTCCCCACATAATTGCCATAAACACCTTGAAGGGTACCCGATTGTGCAGCATATTCACACCGTAGAAGTTCCCAAAAAGGAGGATGACCGTAAATACAAAGCCAGGACCACTGACACCAAAGCCTATGAGCAAACCCGCAATGATGTGGAGCATATACAACGACCACAACTCATTTCCACCTCCAATCTTCCTAAGTCGCCGCGAAACGTGAAGAAAAAGCCCAAAGGCCGGAACAATGATGGGGAGCACCATCGTGAATTGATGCCACTGATCATCCCTGACATCCATGCCCTTTGAGCCCAGCCAGCAGAAGGGTGGCCACGCGGGCGCAAGACCATTCTCAAGCAACTCGCTGTTCCAATACGAGATCCCTCCAATGTCAATCACAATGAAGTACAGAACCGCCAAGCCAAGTGTCAAAGCGCTAAAAAGATACTCAACTGAGTTCTTTTGGAGAAATGCTGGCGCCTTTGCATTTTGGTCCTGATTCCTGGGTCTCTTTCTGGATCCATTCATCGCCCATTAAAGAATAAAAATAAAAATAAAAACGACACTTCTTCCCTCTCGTTTCCTACAAGGCGTATTGTAAACACGATGTACTTCGATGAGGCCTTGTCCCCTCCCTACACCTGCAAAACAACAACACCAATAGTGAAAAGACATCACAATGTTTGTTTCAATGCGCCCCACACGCCCTCTTTTCCCTACTTCAGAGGGGATTTATTCCGCACCCGTAGGCACACACACTCGTCGAACTACTAATAAACAAGGCAATCAATAACGTTAGGGTTCATTTTTTTTTCTTGTGTGTGAGGTCACCATGTGACCATCGTTCATTATTCGACGACCGCTTGGCTCTGCCGTCTGAAATGCATTCTCTTTCTCTCTCTCTCTCTCTCTCTATGTGTGCGTGACAGGAAAAAATAAATAAATAACAGTTCCACCAGTTGCCTGCCAACACGCCTACTCAGAAAGTAAATTAATCAATAGCAAAGAGATTTCGTGTGGACAGGCCATTCTACCACTTGCAAAGCTCCATCGGGCCGCGCGTTCGTAACACAAACCTCCAACAAGAAAAAAAACGCCAGAAAGGAAGAAAAAATCATTATAAGCGCACTGAATACATCGAAATAAATGCTAAGTGACCGCGGGCTAACAAATATAAGCAAACACATGAATGCGCGTCATTGTTTGAAGTCAGTAAAAAAATTCACAAGCCTTGCATTTCAAAGCCCCACGGGTTTCGCTCCTTTTTTTTTGCCCTTTGTTTTTTTTCTTAGGCACCAGCGGAAATTCCGTATCTTTTCTTTAACCGAAGCAATTCTGCTGCTTCCGCATCACGGGTAATAATGCCTGCCGCCGCCGCACAATACAAAAAAACCACAAACGCGACATAAAAGAGAGGGCCGGCCGACAGTAAGCTGTTTGAAATGACATTGTCCATCTGGCGCTCGTTCGATTTGTACGTTGGAGAAGAGAATCCGATTAGGTTTGCCACGATCAAACCAAAAACAGTGAATAAGCCACCAAAGGAGCGGATGAAACGCTGATACTTGGAGCGGCGTAGCCAGGCAAAGCGAGAGGAATGCCACACTGAACCCACAACAAGCTCCAAGACGAAAACGGTCAGGATACACACCGCCCATTTCACCAGATGAAGTTCAACGTCATGCCAAATGGCAATAAAGAAAAAAATCGGGAAGATATTGAAATGCTTCATCCTGTTCCCGCCCATTGGTATGTACATGTAGCGCACAATCCACAGATTAAGGGAGGCGTGCCAGTCACGCCAAAAGTCCTGTACGCTCACAGTGTTAGTAAAGCACCGGCGCATGTCCTCGGGCACATCGAAGCCATCTGACACCGCAGCAAGGCGGCTGAGCTTCCACACCAGGCTGAATTTTAGCCAGAGGAAAGCCAGGCAATAGTAAAGCAGCGACGAGCTCTCGAAAACACTGAGCTCCCAAAAAACTTCTGGGCGCATACGAAAAGCATTCACAAACGTAAAGTGAAGCATAAAAATAAGCGTCAGATATAGGGTGAGAACGCGCAGCGCGTAAAGGGCCATCTGCCTTCGCGGCATGGCGACAGTAGTGCAGTGGCAGTGCGACGCAAAGGCGTTGAAGGACGACATGGGGCCAGCTACATACAGTGGAATATACAACATGTATGCAATGTAACTCAACAGATTGTACTCACGCGGATGGCATGAACTCTCCGTGCGGAACCTGTAACAACGTGTGGTGGGAGAGTTTTCATCGCGGTTGGCTTCCCGCATCTGCGCACACTCCAGGCAGTTTGTATCGTGCTTACGCACCGCCCGCTCCCGCTGCGTCGGACCATCCCTAAACGCTTCATACATGTCCATGTTGAATGCAACCATACGGAGGGTGTACATATTGAAGACGACCGTCCAGCGCAGTTTTCTACTCCACATTGAATCTGATGCGGATTGGAACACCGACATCATCTTTTCGCCACAGAATCTAACGAGAAACAACAGCGTTAGCTGTGACAACCACATGACTGCCATGAACACGCGGTAAGAGACACCAGAACCCACAAAGAAAACAACAAATCCATAGTTCATCAGTGCGAGTGTAAGTGGAACGCAGAATTCCGGTCCATGGAGAAACGCAACAAAGCAAACACCTAAAATGCTTTGGTAAATGTGGAGTGCACGTACCCCTATTCTCGCAAAAAACGCCCAACGAATGACACGAGATCCCATCGCAAAGCAAGTGTACAGCGCAATCAAGAGCCAAAACCATCTGTCGAGGGCTTTCCATTGGGCATCACCCAAACCATTGTAACCAACGGAATTGAATGGCGGCGTTGACAACCATTTCCATCGCGGGGGTTGAACATAATGCCGTCCAATGTGTACCCGCGACGCCTCCGAAACAATAATGAAGCCAGAAAAAATGGCACCTACCAGTAAACTAGCATATAAAATATACTCTAAAGAAAGGCGAGATTTCACAAGATCAGAATTGTTTTGAGCCGGACAGCCATTGGCTTCATTCTCTAACGTCTCCTTCGTCAAAGGCACCAGAGTGGACACCTCCAAGTGGGCATCCGCAACCTGCAAGGGACTACGTCTGAGCATATTAGCGCAATTTTTTTCCTCACTCATTTAAATTTACAAGAAAAGACTTTCGCGAAAAAAAAAAGGCCAAGGTGTTGTATGCCATTTTCATCGGTCACCAAAATTTCGCAGCGGGAAAGGAGCAAAGAAATCAAAAAAAAAAAAAAAAAACAGCTGTCATACACAATTACAAATTCACTTAAACTCACCTTCCCAACACCTCTTTCCCCTATTTCCCAATGTCAAATAAAAACATTTGTATGTGCGAGAGAGGGGCAAGGTAAACAACGGAGAAAGTAAGGAACAGAAAGAGCGTTACTCACCATTTCCTCAAAGCGCCTGTTCTGCCTCCATTTGCTCCTACGGCCCAATTCTTTTCCCATGCGCCGGCGTTAAAACAAATAATGTCTTCTCCAGAAATGGCGAGAAAAAACTATGGGATTGTGAACACAAAACAGCCAGGAATGGCATTAATGGACTGCTATGTGCCAACAGAGCATCTTCGTTGGGCAAAAGGTCCTTAAGAACGCCACCCTGCACAAGTTTAGAGGTCTCCAGAAAAGGTTTCAACGTGGTCCTCATGTTTTCCAGCGACGCCAGTGGCGCGAGCGACGGAAGGACGCGATTTGCCTGCCGATTGCTTTGAATGTGAAGAGGGGCTCACATGTGGCGCGGTACACCGGCGCTGGCAAAGACACGGCGGCCAAACATGCGGCAGTGACTATTAATATATGAGGCAAAAAACTTCCCCACGGTGGCGAAGTACAGGTCAGCCAAAAAACAGAGAAAAAAAGAAATAACAAAAAACAAACAAGCACTTCAATTAAACCCTCTCCTCGGCTCATTCAAAGAGTGCAGCCGCAACACACAATTGGGGATGACAGCCTGGCTCAATGCACTCAACATGCTCGCACACCCCAAAAGGGAATTCACTCCACACTCATGCACACACACAAGAAGTGGCA
>NW_001849485.1:94821-97087 GCF_000209065.1 Trypanosoma cruzi
CAACAGCGTTAGCTGTGACAACCACATGACTGCCATGAACACGCGGTAAGAGACACCAGAACCCACAAAGAAAACAACAAATCCATAGTTCATCAGTGCGAGTGTAAGTGGAACGCAGAATTCCGGTCCATGGAGAAACGCAACAAAGCAAACACCTAAAATGCTTTGGTAAATGTGGAGTGCACGTACCCCTATTCTCGCAAAAAACGCCCAACGAATGACACGAGATCCCATCGCAAAGCAAGTGTACAGCGCAATCAAGAGCCAAAACCATCTGTCGAGGGCTTTCCATTGGGCATCACCCAAACCATTGTAACCAACGGAATTGAATGGCGGCGTTGACAACCATTTCCATCGCGGGGGTTGAACATAATGCCGTCCAATGTGTACCCGCGACGCCTCCGAAACAATAATGAAGCCAGAAAAAATGGCACCTACCAGTAAACTAGCATATAAAATATACTCTAAAGAAAGGCGAGATTTCACAAGATCAGAATTGTTTTGAGCCGGACAGCCATTGGCTTCATTCTCTAACGTCTCCTTCGTCAAAGGCACCAGAGTGGACACCTCCAAGTGGGCATCCGCAACCTGCAAGGGACTACGTCTGAGCATATTAGCGCAATTTTTCTCCTCACTCATTTAAATTTACAAGAAAAGACTTTCGCGAAAAAAAAAGGCCAAGGTGTTGTATGCCATTTTCATCGGTCACCAAAATTTCGCAGCGGGAAAGGAGCAAAGAAATCAAAAAAAAAAAAAAAAAAAAAAAAAAAAGAGAAAACAGCTGTCATACACAATTACAAATTCACTTAAACTCACCTTCCCAACACCTCTTTCCCCTATTTCCCAATGTCAAATAAAAACATTTGTATGTGCGAGAGAGGGGCAAGGTAAACAACGGAGAAAGTAAGGAACAGAAAGAGCGTTACTCAACATTTCCTCAAAGCGCCTGTTCTGCCTCCATTTGCTCCTACGGCCCAATTCTTTTTGTTCCCATGCGCCGGCGTTAAAACAAATAATGTCTTCTCCAGAAATGGCGAGAAAAAACTATGGGATTGTGAACACAAAACAGCCAGGAATGGCATTAATGGACTGCTATGTGCCAACAGAGCATCTTCGTTGGGCAAAAGGTCCTTAAGAACGCCACCCTGCACAAGTTTAGAGGTCTCCAGAAAAGGTTTCAACGTGGTCCTCATGTTTTCCAGCGACGCCAGTGGCGCGAGCGACGGAAGGACGCGATTTGCCTGCCGATTGCTTTGAATGTGAAGAGGGGCCCACATGTGGCGCGGTACACCGGCGCTGGCAAAGACACGGCGGCCAAACATGCGGCAGTGACTATTAATATATGAGGCAAAAAACTTCCCCACGGTGGCGAAGTACAGGTCAGCCAAAAAAACAGAAAAAAAAAAGAAATAACAAAAAACAAACAAGCACTTCAATTAAACCCTCTCCTCGGCTCATTCAAAGAGTGCAGCCGCAACACACAATTGGGGATGACAGCCTGGCTCAATGCACTCAACATGCTCGCACACCCCAAAAGGGAATTCACTCCACACTCATGCACACACACAAGAAGTGGCAGTCTTTCGGGCTCCGCAGCCGCCGGACCCCTCACCGTGTGGAGGCCAGTCGTGGCGGAGTGGTCGGCATCTTTGGAGGCAAAAATCAAGTAAAAAAGAAAAAAAAACACGGTTATATAAAAAGGACACGGTATACTCCACCTGACTCCATCCGATAGCACATTCCTTTCCACAAGATTCCAAGAGGCAAGAGGTGTACTGCCACCGCAGTGCGCTGAACACCCATTCCCCATCGTCAGCAGGGCGCAAAAGAAAACAAAAATAAAGAGAGAAATACTGCAACATCCAAACACATTGATTTCATACCCGGCATGCACGTGAAAAGAATAGGCGCAAAAACAGAAACAAAAAAACAACAACAACTATGTCACAATTTGCTTTACGCTCAGACCGTGCAAAGACCGTCCGCGCCGCCGCGTTGCCGTCTCGCTATCACGCTACGAAAGACCCACTGGTGAACAACCCAAAACAAAAAAAAACACGAACAACAAAGGACTAATTGCCGGGTGGGAATCAAAAAGAATGTGGCAAACGATTTGTGTTGTTCTGGACCCAACGCCAGACACCAGCGGCTGCAAACTAAAGCCCACAATGCAAGCGACTATCAGAATTGCGTGGCTAAAAGCGGTACAGGCGCTTCACAGCTCCAATGAAAACATCAAGTTTCATTGCTGAAAGAAAAGGTGTGG
>NW_001849485.1:97187-106239 GCF_000209065.1 Trypanosoma cruzi
CATTTCACCAGATGAAGCTCAACGTCATGCCAAATGGCAATGAAGAAAAAAATCGGGAAAATATTGAAATGCTTCATCCTGTTCCCGCCCATTGGTATGTACATGTAGCGCACAATCCACAGATTAAGGGAGGCGTGCCAGTCACGCCAAAAGTCCTGTACGCTCACAGTGTTAGTAAAGCACCGGCGCATGTCCTCGGGCACATCGAAGCCATCTGATACCGCAGCAAGGCGGCTGAGCTTCCACACCAGGCTGAATTTTAGCCAGAGGAAAGCCAGGCAATAGTAAAGCAGCGACGAGCTCTCGAAAACACTGAGCTCCCAAAAAACTTCTGGGCGCATACGAAAAGCATTCACAAACGTAAAGTGAAGCATAAAAATAAGCGTCAGATATAGGGTGAGAACGCGCAGCGCGTAAAGGACCATCTGCCTTCGCGGCATGGCGACAGTAGTGCAGTGGCAGTGCGACGCAAAGGCGTTGAAGGACGACATGGGGCCAGCTACATACAGTGGAATATACAACATGTATGCAATGTAACTCAACAGATTGTACTCACGCGGATGGCATGAACTCTCCGTGCGGAACCTGTAACAACGTGTGGTGGGAGAGTTTTCACCGCGGTTGGCTTCCCGCATCTGCGCACACTCCAGGCAGTTTGTGTCGTGCTTACGCACCGCCCGCTCCCGGTGCGTCGGACCATCCCTAAACGCTTCATACATGTCCATGTTGAATGCAACCATACGGAGGGTGTACATATTGAAGACGACTGTCCAGCGCAGTTTTCTACTCCACATTGAATCTGATGCGGATTGGAACACCGACATCATCTTTTCGCCACAGAATCTAACGAGAAACAACAGCGTTAGCTGTGACAACCACATGACTGCCATGAACACGCGGTAAGAGACACCAGAACCCACAAAGAAAACAACAAAGCCATAGTTCATCAGTGCGAGTATAAGTGGAACGCAGAATTCCGGTCCATGGAGAAACGCAACAAAGCAAACACCTAAAATGCCAAAAAAGAAAGTGCACACGAGCGGTACATTGTTTCGCATCCATCCCCAAATAATTGCATATATCAATAGAAAGTGGATGGCAGGAACCACGAGGTGCTTAGAGTTTTCCCATTGATTATCGGTGTTTTCCGCATCCACGAATCCAATTGCAGTTGTGAATGCAGGGGGCGGGTTCAATGCGTTGCGTATTTCCGCGGCTTTCTCTTGTTAATACACCCGCACCCCCGGAAGGGCGCCCCTAGGAGAGGTCCCTGCAAAGCAGAAATGCAATTAAAATGCCACTCAAACCCACGTCGTTTGGGTCGATAAATTTGGCGAAACCGTATGTGTGCGATCACGACGGTACGTCTCGCCATCGTGGGCGAACCTGCAGATCAATACTCGTGCCGCGTTGGAAAAGTCACCTCCACTGCTGTAGGACGGTGTCTGTGTGTCTGCGTCCTTTTTGCTATGGGTGGGTGCCACTGAGAATTACATCCCTTTTCATATTGTCTATTCTTTCTCCTCACTGCTCAAACTCGCATTGAGTCACTCTTCTCTTTCCTCTAAGTGTTTGCGTGTTTGGTTGTGAAACAAGGAATGGGTGGAACAAGCTGTTTTTATTTATTTTTGACACGAAGGGGTGGAAGCTCAAGTGGACACAAAATGGCTACGATGCACCACACAAACAAAACAAAAAGGGAAGCGGCAGATGCATGTCGAATAGCAATTCCACTTTTCCCCCCTCTTTCTTGTTTTCTTTCACTCTTCTTGACCAACAGCACAACCATTCACGCTATGCTCTTCGCCATACTGGTTCAAGACACCATTTTCCAGGGTCTACATGTCTAATGTGCTTCTATAAATCGGTTACACGTGATGACTCGCTTTGGGTTGGACCGACACCTCTTCAATTCACCCCAACACTTCCCTCTGCTCCCTGCATTTCCTTCGGGTTTTTTTTTTATTATTTCTTCTCACTTTAGTTGCTTTTCTTTGCGCCACCATCACAAGGGGGGTGGCCTCATTTGCAGTTGTGAAGAATACGGTCCACCACGCACTCAGTAATGTAGGCATTCAGTGCCGCCTCGCATACTCCTTCCAACAAAGTCTGCTCTACCTCTTTACTGGCCGACGTCAAATGCAAAAGGAGATCCTCGTAGCAGTCTACATCGCTAGCAATCCATTGGATGTATCGTGAAGCAGGACTTTCCGGCGTAAGCGGCTCAGCCAATTTTTTACCAGGAGCGTCAAACAACGCCGAAGAAAGTAACTCTGGATAAACCGCCGCGTACACCTTGGCCAGATGTGATCCGCAATTCAAGGCCCCCTGCAGTCTTTCGCGGCGTCTCAGTGGCTTTGCCGCCTGCCACGCAAGGAACTCTTCTAATTCTGGTTCCAACGACACTCCTGCAGGCGGTGAGCATGGAGCATCATGTTCTACTTGTTGGAATTCAACGTCAAGGTGTCTCCCAAAGGCATGCATCAGGCAACGCGTTGCATCATGCTGATCACCACATTCGTCAACGGTATGCAAAGAGCGCGCTTGTTGTGCTGCAACGTTCTCAGCGCAAAGTTTTTGAACTGACATGCCACCGAAATAATCTTCTGGTCCCC
Organism: Trypanosoma cruzi; assembly: GCF_000209065.1. Taxonomy (NCBI): domain Eukaryota; phylum Euglenozoa; class Kinetoplastea; order Trypanosomatida; family Trypanosomatidae; genus Trypanosoma; species Trypanosoma cruzi. Next base: position 99,803 of record NW_001849485.1, read on the forward strand.
GTCCGTAGTTAGGGAACATTGCGGCTGAATTCGGTGCTGCATTGGCACGCCACACCTCTGCATCCGTGTCGTTCGCGCCGTCATGCCTCATCAAACTGCTCACTTTGGCAGCAGACGTAGCATTAGTGCTGGAGACTTCTTCTGGTGTTGAAATCAACGGTGTGTACACCTCCGGTGAAATGCCCTGGGAGTTGGATTGGCTCTGCGGTGTGGATGGGGCTGGTGATAAATGCTGCGTCGCACTCGTCTTTCCCAATGCGCGGGTAAAATCTGTCGTGGTGGCAGTGAAAAAGTTGGAAGTGAATCCACATGAGGCCCAACTTTTGCTTTCCTCGTCGTTTTTCCTGTCTTCTGCGTCATCGTTGTTTTCGTCACTCTCCTCCAGTTCAATCTCAATAATTTCTCCATCATCCACCGGCGCGGCATCGCCCTTCTCCCCCTGCAGTCGTGACATCGATGCACCCGGCAGCGTGGAGCACCTCTGCAGATGCCGCAGGTACTGGGACTCCACCTGCGACACGCGGCGTTGGTGTCGTTCTGCCGCCTCCTGGCGAGCGTGTTCCAGAAACAAACGCAGGGCGTCGGGATCGACCCTCTCGTCTCTCGCCTCACACCTCGAAAAAGGCAGTCGGAGCCGCCCCGACGAGCAGGCAAACACCGTCGTCTCCATCGCCTCTGCCTTTCACAGTCGGGAAAACAACAAAAATAAAAAGGCGTTCGCACCAACAGACACCCCCAGAGGATCACAGCACCACCGTCACCACCAGAAGAAGAGAAAAACAAAACAAAACTCACCCAAGCCACCATTTATCCGCGAGTTTACCCTCGCGTCCATTTCTGTATAACCAGTTCCCTCCCGCCCCCCCCACCATCTGAAGCCGTTTTAGGCCATAAAAAATCAAAATAAAAATCTGTAAAAAAAAAAAAAAAAGACAATCATATAAAAAAAAAAGTAAAATAAAATCAAAAATAAGAAATACTTAACAACATTCAATAGAAGACAAACAACACTCCTCCCCATCGCCGTATCGTCCGTACAAGCCAGAAAGAACTCCATGCACGACGATTCCCTGGAGTAAAAACAGAAAAAAATATATTACGTTTTCTTTCCTCTTTTCAGTTCCTCGCAATGTTCACATTATTAATATATGCACAGAGCATCCAAATGGGGGAGTCCAGGGCGAGCCCTCGTTATCCCACATTCATTCCATGCTGGCAAGAAGGAAGTGCTGCAAGCGTCTTTGACACCCCTCCCACGCAGGGCAGTGAGGGATGAGTGGGGCGGACTTCCAAAACAAGATGTAAAGATGTCTATTTGCCAAATAACCACTGGGACAGACCATTCCCCCCGCGGGTTTTCAAAAACAACCAAAGAAAAATCAAAAAAGGTTTCACTCCTCCACGCTTAAAAAAAAACAAACAAACAAGAAAATCTGTCCTTACTACCTGTATACTATCTGTTGTGTGCCTCCATCTTGTGGCGGCAAGCCCGAAGGAAGCTGAGGGAAGGAGGACGCCAGAGCAACACTGTTGTGTCATCTTCACCGCCACCACAGTTTTTCCCCTGGCTGCTCTTCTGACGCGGTTCTGTCATGTCAAACCGAAATCCCGTAGGAGGAGACCGGACACGATTTCTTTCCTCTGCCCACCGTCGTGCACGGGAAAAGCGTTGGGCCGCCGTTCCTCTCTCCAAGGAATTCGGGTCCATGGAGGGCTGGTTTCCGTGGTCCTCAGCGCCAACATCCCAAGCAGCATTATTGGGGTAAGAGAATTGCCTTCCCTTTTCCAGAAATGTGCCTCGTTCAATAATCGCAGTACTCTGAAGAACAGTTGACAAATTTGGCCGTTGCGATGGTTTCTTTACCGTCATGGCGTTTAGCAGCTCGATGAGGTTTCGATGAATCTTTCCACACGAGCTGCATCGTGACCCACGACGTTCCCTCGCCGCGGAATTTTCCTTGAAATCATTGTGCTCATTGGGCAAAGAGGTGAGAAGGTGAGCATGGATGTCAGTATCATTCCTTCTTGAGGACAACTCGCGGCGAATATATTGGCGTTCCAACAGCTCATCGCGGCATCGCCAGGCGCGGGGCACAACAAATCCTTTTGGTTTACTTTCATGCTCCTTGTCATCATCCACACCACGTTTGGGAAACTCCGTTTCCAGTGAACCGCAGCGGATGTATTCCCCTTCAACGAGCTCCTTGTCACAGCGCCAGGCGTTAGGTACAATAAAGTTCGGGTTTACATCTGTTTCAGTGCTCTTACTTTCAAGGCCTGGGCCAAACGCCAGCCGTGATTGCGTTGCGGTGTCGTCCTCATCAATCCACTGCGCCCCCAATGCGTCCGCATACCTGCACGTTCTCTGACTTCCCTCTTCATCTTCAATAACAAGGTAAAGAATTGTATGCTGCAACGTTACCCCCAGACTGTAAATGTCTGCTTTCGTCGTGTATTGCTCGGGAACACCCTGGTCGGCATGTCGAGCGACCTCTGGGGCCATGAACGGAGCGGTGCCACACCTTCCTGAGCCAGCAAGCCGGTCAACCCCAGTAGTAACCCCAAAGTCCGCCAACTGTATTCGCCATCCCTCGGCCTGCGGCAAGCAATCAATATAAACTCTCCGTGAAGAATCCGTAGCAGCATATGGCAAACGATAGTACCCCAATCCCAGAGGCACCACCAACGTTGTGGGAGGTTCATCGTTGAGTTTTGACATTCCTTCTGCTGTTGCTGTCGGTGTCGCAAGGTTCCCCCCTGCGCTCTGCCGCAGTGCCCCTGTGGACCCATGCGTGGTTGCTGGACATTGAGGAAAAAGAGCAAATTCCACCATTTCATCACTGTCACCCAAAGCACTCCTGATCTCCGAGTCGACTCTTAGGCTTAAGGGTTTGGCCTGGCTCGAACACCTTTTGTCGCGCTCTTGCGACGGCTCTCCTCCGGACGCCGGAATCAGGAGAGAAGAGGGCTGCAACGCGTATTCTGGTGTCTTTCCCACCCCACTGAATATCAGCACATTTGAGGGTTTAATGTCACGATGCAACGTCTTTAAATTCTCATGCGTGTGACGAAGTGCATGAACCAGTGCGTACACAATGGCGACAATGTCACGCTCAGGAACCGCAAGGTGAGCGGAGATGGAAACGGACGCATGTGGTAGATTTGAGGACGCATTGGCAATTTTCTTCCCTTCACCCAAAATTTGTTTCGGATAAGGATGATACGCACCATAATCTTCACAGCCGTATGGGGAGGTATCTTCATTGGTGCTTCCAGTGATTCCCTGAGCGCCACTGAAATGATCAAAACTCACCTTTTCAAACGCCATTGCGACATTCACCATCTGTGATTCAGACGCTGAACACTTTGTCCCAGCTGTCGCCGCGTGGGGGACCTCACTGGCCTTTAGCGCCACATAATTCCGCAGTGTGCCACCCGTGCAGAGTGAGAGACACAAATCAACGTACGAGGCTCCTTCCGGGATCTGTCGATCTGTCCGTTCATCTCCGTCATTGTTTTCCTCGTTGAACGCCATCCGGTGTCCTTCCTTGTTCAGGCTTGTAAGAACCTTCCCGTCCGTGCTGTTCTCTGTGCCATCGCCTGAGGGGTTCCAGCTTTCAAAGGTCTGTTCCTCTTCCCCCTTTCCAAAAAGAAAACCCCAACACTGCACGATGTTCGGATGCGGATACATTCGAATACGTTCCATCACCTGGAGTTCGCGTAGCAACAGCAGTCGGCGGTACTTACAAGAGCCATCATTCGCCCTCGGTATCATCACCCGCTTCACTGCCACGGCCGCACACGCCCCAAGAAAAACTGTCGTCCTCGTCTTCTCACCATTAGATGTCAAAATGCGTTTGTAGCACTTCCTCCGCTCCTGCAACCATGCTAGACGCACAGTACTAAATGCCCCAGAGCCAATGTAAATTATGCCATGCGGAGAAGTGATGTGAGACCAATGAACGGAATAAACCGTTTCCTGCACTGGGGCAGGGAGAAGACGGTCGCCAAACGGATCATTGGAAGCCGGAGCACGCAGCATCCCCTCTTTAGATATCCCCACCACACACTAAAAACAAAAAAACAAGGAGCAAAAAAAGAAAAAAAAAAAGGAAAAAAAGAAAAAGGATAAATGCCATTACGACGTGGCAACACGCAAGAATATGAAAAAACTATTCACTCGGCGAAAACGCAGTTGTCGCTGCCACACAAACGACAATAATAATAAAAAACGTCTCGTGTTTATCCCAGCCACCTTGTCTTTCCACCTTTAAGAACAAGCCACACCCACCGGCCAGTTTAAACACAACTAACATCAACACCAACAGCAGCAGCAGCGAGAATAACCTCGCACAAAAGAATCTTCTTTTGCTGCGGTTTTGACGCCTGCATTTCTTTTAGTTTCTTTTTATTTGGGAAGGGCTCTCGCAACCCCGTTTTCCATCACAAACACCAATTCCCGTCCAGCATCGTCCTCCTCATCACTACTCTCTTGCGGCGTTGCTGACCTGGCGCGTTTTCTGCTGACATCATCTCCACGGGAGGTCTCTACAACAGCCGAAGATTCCCCAAGGACGGATGTATTCTGATTTTGTTTTTGTTGCAGAGAATAGGCAGTGTTGGCATCGTAGTAACCCCCAGTTGTCGTCATCGCTGCCGCTGCCGTTGGATCCGTGTACTGCGTTGAATAATCCGTTGATGCAGTGTAATACATATTAGCCTGGTACTGTTGTTGTTGTTGTTGTTGTTGTTCTTGCTGTCGCAGTTGCTCCGTGTAGAAGGCGTACCCTTCATCTGTGTTCCCTTCTCCCGCAGAGGTAGCGGCAGCCATGTCGCGCCACACGATGTAGCTTCTAATCAGATATTGGTAATACTCATGATATTTGTGCTCTGGTGAGGCAACAAAGGCAAAGTAGGAGTTAAACTTCGTCCTCCTAATAAGTAGGTGCTGATATCGCGCCCCATCGCAGGAAAACACCACATATTTGGCCACAAGCTGGATGATCTTGTCCTGATGTTCAGTGATGTCGGGTGGACGAAAATCAATGGTGTTGTCTTCCTCAGCCATTTGCTGCTGCTGGCCATAGTAGTAGGTATCGGCCTCTTGATTGGCGTAGTAAGTGCCTCCCGCGTAGCTCATCACCGCCAATCCCCACCCCCTTTTTTTTTCTTCTCCTTCGGTCCCTTCCCTCGTTTCCGCCGTGTCGAAAGTTCACTACGATGGAGGGCAAAAAAAAGAAAAAAGACCGAAAGAAAAGCAAGACGTCGACACCACCAACGGCGGGGCTCACGGCGTCTCCAGAAGTTGTTTCTGAGTGCAGCCGCACTCCTTTTATTGCAAAACAAAAGACATCCCCTTCGTGCCCGTTTTTTTAAATATTTCTTTTTTTCAATATACCGCGACAAAATGAATCCACAACAGCAAGAAAAATGGAATCAGCAACCTCACCACCACCACCACCACCACCACCAACACTACAGGGACCAATCACCGCGCCCAAAGAGAAGACGCATATATTGCTGGACGCAAACCTCCTCTCTTTTCCGTTTCACAAACACAGACCCACACGCAGACCTTCATGTGTCGTTCTCCATCCCGTGGTGTACAGTTGTCGTGTAACACTTGTAGCACATTCGGTAATCCCAGTTGTCCCCTTTTATCGCCACGAGTTGGCTGCGCACCGGGTAGCCACAACGGTAACAGACAAATGTTTCAGGCTTTCCGCCCATTTGGTATAGTTGCAGGCTACCGCGCTTCCGCCAGGCGTACAGGGCGCCATCTGCTCGTCTCTCACCAAACGTGAAGTCGTACTGCGGCCGCGTTCGAGTGTCACCTGGAAGATGCGAGAAGCGCGTGTGTTCCCGCTGTTGCGTCGGTGAGCCCAACTGAACGCCACCAATACGAAGGTGGAGACGGTGGTAGCCCTTTGGGAACTGGAAGAATTTGCGCTTATTGAACTGTGGGCCCGTCTGGTACTTTTGCCGAACGCTCTTTACGGCTGCGCGGCGAAGAAGAAACCCACCAACGCCGCCGCGTATGTTCGCCATGAGAACCCTTTCTTTTTCTTTAAATTTTTTTTTTTTTTTTTTTGTTTTTCTCCACGGCCCTCCACCCTGCGCCCTCTTCCTCCAACTGCCAGTTCCTTCCCTCCTGCCCACACAGGCACCGCCAACAACAACAACAACAAAAAGTAAGTCACAGAAGCCCCATACCAGCAAAGCTCCACGCACCACCTCATCACCATAAGAAAAAATTCAATAAAAACGTGCAGAGTAAGTATAACCATTTATTCTTCGCCCCACGAGGCAAACTGTATTTTTCCATGAACCGCCTGAATGTAGTTCACAGACCATTCTCCATGCTACTTTTTTTGGATTTGTTATCCCAACAGAAAAATGTTACGCTTCAGAAGCCACAAAAGAAATTACAATCCGCT
>NW_001849485.1:106339-113127 GCF_000209065.1 Trypanosoma cruzi
TCTTGTAGACGCCGCAAAACGATACCAAACAAACGATGAAGCGGTGTGGTATATGGCGTCAACTCCAGAAGAAAAAGCATCTGGTAAAAAAACCTCAAGCTCCTTAATGCCGTGCAAAAAACAGGATACAGTCGAGTCAATAACTCTTTTATTCGCGCCCGTGTGGGGTAACGAGTGGCATAAGCAATGCGCATAGAGTTGGCTTCAGGAGAAGAGTCCATCCGATGCGTGTACCATTTAGCAGCACGCTCTCTCAGGTAGGGCATTACCGTGATGAGAAACAGCGTAATGTACCGCTGTCTGTTGGTGATGGGACTAAAACGGAGGTGGCCATAAGAGGCACCCTGTGCCGCCTGCATCTCCGCTGCCGTGAGTTCACCATGTCGTTGAGGCAATGGAGAGTCGCAGATAGCTCCCAATGCGGCAGGGGAGGCAGCAGCGTCCGGTGCTTGCAACGCCTTTTCCTCCAATGAGGGAGCGGGGAGGGGGCCGCGAACCCACCACGACAGCCTCCCTTGAGACCCAGACGGCTTCGATGGCGATGCAATGCATCCACGACGAAGGCCAAACAACATCTCCGAGAACGTTGTATTCGCATGAAAGAGAAGTCGATGCTCGAGAAGAGAGTGCAGGACGAGCCAAATCTCAGCATCCCACGGCAGACACATGGCCGCTATGTCGCTTTTTTCAGCGAGTAACACGTGGGCAAACCGGAAGGCCTTTGATAGTGAGTTGTTAAGGGAGTTCACAAAGTCCACCTCCACAAACGTGGGAAGCGGCGATGCGGTGTTGATCAGCGAGAGCAGGTTACTTTCAAACATGACTGTCTACCACTGTCAATTCAAGAAATAATACCCGTGCACGACAAAACCGTCACACTTACCACGTACTAAACACGTTTACCGACTCCTCGGGTTTTTTTTTTTGTTTCTTATTCTTGTTGCTGCCTTATTTTTTCTTTCACTTTTTCTTCACCGCTTGCTCCTTACACCTGATAGATGCGGGGAGGAGGTATATGAATTTCTCTTCGCTTCCTTTCCGTGGATGAGCCCCACCCCCCAAAAAAAAGAAAAAAAAAATACACGCATCCCACAGAAACAACACATACACACAAACACGCAGAAAAAAAAAAGATAAACAAGACGTGGGGAAGAGAAAGAGTACCACACAAACAGACACGCACACGAAACACCACCCAATGCGTGGGTGGCCATCCCCCTCCTCACGCCTTTTAAAAAAAAGACAAGGAAAAGAGAATTAAAATAAAGACAGACACGTGTTCACCTTCTGTTTCTGTTGGTGCGGCATCGCCCAACAACATTCCCGTCCTTTAAAAAAAAGGAGGACGGAGGTGACGGCGATGGAGCGGTCTTAGATGCAAGAAAAGAAGAAGAGTCCGCATAGTAACTAAAAAGACACGACCTCCATTAATTCCCGTCGCATCAGCAAACACACACGGTGTACCTCCATATTCCATTCGCCCACAATATGTCGGTGATTTTCTTTACTGTCACTCTCCTGCAGAGCCAAGACGCAATGCAACTGTGCCAACCGCCTCGCTTTTGAAGCCACTTGCCAGGCCACTGAAAAGGTCTGCTGTGCACTGTCTGTTGCCCCATTGGCAATAGCAAGAAGATATTCGTTGCCACCTTCCGAGACTGGCGTGGACGCCTCGGATGGATGCAGCTCCATCCGTTCAGACTCATTGTATGCCATTGCGAGAAGGTACAAGGGTTCCGAGGCAACGCCGCTCGTGGGGCCAAAGTATCGTCTCACCTGCTTTAGGGCGTTCTTAAACATGCTGATAGCTGTTAACTCGTCCTTTTCTTCTGACATGGCAGCCGCACCGCAAAGGAGAAGAAAAAAAACTTGGTTGGACTTATTCCACGCGGACCTTATTTGTCGAAGACTGCTTTCATCATCTTCCTTCCTCTTTTCTTCTTCTTCTTCCTGCGCAGATACTGCAACAAAGCTTGCCTTGAGAACTTCTAACACCTTGGTGAGGGCCATCGCACAACGATGCCGTTGGTGTACAGTGAGATGAGTAAGCGTGACTCCGGCATCCGTGATGTGAATTGCCGACCCCACACGGGCTGCGTGTGAAATCGCGGCCCCCTTCATAAGCGACACAAGCAGCCGTGTGGATGGGCCACAGAGACATACAGAAGCAGCACTTAATGTCGCCCTCTCCGCAGCAAGGACGTGCGCATATGGCAATCCCACATCAAACCCCGCAGTCCGCTCTTCCTCTTCCCTTTCCGAGAGTCGCTTGGGTTCACGCGTTTCCGTGTAATTTGCCACATTACTTTTGCCTGAGAGATGACGCAATGAAAGCATCGAGGTTAGTTGGGATACCATCAGATGATAATGCACTCGCACACTTGTCGTGTGCTTGTGGAAAACGTTCATGTAGCGACGCAACTGATGGAGGTGTCTCACTGCTTCCACAAGCCACAATTGTGAAAGAGCATATGTAGTCATCGTCACAAGTGCAGCACATTTCAGCAGCACCAAAAAACGAATATCAGCTGAGGGGGAACTGTAGAGAAGATCCTTTCGGGCATTATTTACCTCGCAACCATTTTGACTTACCTCTGTCGTCAGGAGCGTCAACTGCTCATCAATACAACGCAGTGTTCTTTGAAACAGAAGACGTACCGGATTATTCCCACTTTGAGTATTATTGACGGCCACTGTGTTTGCATCAACAGGGATTCTTTCTGAAACCGAGTTAAAAGATACCGTTGTCTCCGCGGTCGCACAATCCATAGAAGCTGCATGCATGGTCAAATAACACCTCAATGCCACCAACAACCCATCATGCATCCATCTAAGTCCCTCCTTCGGCGACATGCTTCCCTCGTTCTGTGCAACCTGAGATTCATCGGGCACCTGTTCACTGCGCTGTCGTTTCACTCCACGCGGCCCCTTCCATGCTAATGGTCCCCTGAGTCCCACCGCAAGGAGCTGCATCATGCACAGCATCTCGGGAGAGAAACCAAACAACACTCCGCACCGCTGCATTTGCCGCTCCGCCTCCACCAACCGGTGGTCAAGGATTAACGCGGCACAGTAGTAGTGAGAAAGCACGCGCGCCGCCGCTCGGATGGAAAACAAGTTCTTTGGAGAAGAAAAACACAGTGAACTACACTGTCTGCGCCTTTTATCCTCCAGAAGGAGTGGCTCCAGGCCGTCAGATGTGACGTAACTCGCGTATTCCTTTGCATGATAGAGCAGCCGATCTAATGCGTGCGTGCGTGCAGCATGAAGGACCGCCGTGTTCGGTGTGCGATTTTCCGCAACAACAGCCGTTCCGGCGCTCACAAGCTGCGAATAATACACCCGACAAAACTCCACTGAAAGAAAGGCTTCACAGCAGCGTTTTTCTTCCCTCTGCTGGGCCTCCGCCTCCGCGTCGTTTGGGAGGCTCGTGGCCAGACCAGTCAGCGACGCGCAAAAGGCGGTGCTGCACCACTGCCCAGCCGCCTCGATGCACTTCACCGCCTGCGTGTGTCGGAGACGACGACGATGCACAATCGCACTCAACACGTACGCCTTCACAATTAACGCAACAGGAACAAATCTGCCCTCACCGTCCTCTCCCGCTTTCTCTCCTTTTCGTTCCCCATCCGCGGCTCGCGCACCGTCGCTGCTGCCGTCATCCCACAGCAGGGGGCAGACGATGACGCCTTCCAAGTACCATCGAGAAGATATCATCGGCGACAAGACGGAGTACGCCAAATCCAGTCGTGCCACCGTCGCAGATGGCGCAGAACTGCCACTCCCGGTACTGTTTTTGCCTTGCTGCGGCGGTGAGGAGTTGTACAGCAGCATCTCGGCTGCACGTACACGACAGAGAATTTCCTCCCGACGGTAGTACAGCTGGATGGTTGTCGGGACAGCGAAAAGGGCATGCAACGTGGCAAATGCATGCAAGCGATGACCCGCTGCGTACAACTCCTCCGCCACATCAAAGTAGCGGCGTATTGTGGGGAGGTCCATCCTTGCGTGCGCCAATTCCCTTTTTCTTCAGTGGGGAAAATACCCGCCCTTTTTTTTTTTTTGCGCGTGTGCGTACAACATCACGTAAAAAAGAAAGACACACACAAAAAAAAAAAAAGAGCACACACACAGATAATAAATGCGCGGAACCAAAAAAAAAAAAACATGCGTACAAAAAAACAAAAAACAAAAAACAAAACAAAACATGCGCCATCAGTAATGTGCGGCCAATGGACATGCAGGAATAAACCCTCATTACCTACCAAGACACACATATTACATAAATACATAATATAATATAATATAATATAATATAATATAATATAATATAGTATAATATAGTATAATATGTATGTATGTATGTAATATGTATTTTGATGTGGGCACTGTTATCCATCATTTATTGGAACGATAAAGCAGCAGCGATGGAGTAGCAGATGAATGCGCGGCAAGCCACACACACACACACACAAATATAAATATTTATAAAAAGAGAAAAAAAAAAAAAAGAAAAAGAAGTAAAACAAACACACGGTTCGTATTGAAATTCACTGCTTGTTTTATAAGACACCGACACTGACGAGAAATCAAAAGAGAAAGAAAAAAAAAAAAGAGAAATCATAAGGAACTCACCAAACAACAACAACAACAAAAAAAAAAAAACCACACAGACGCACATACACACACAAAACAAAACAAAAACAAAAACAAAACCGGGAGTCATGATGCTGTGGCTAAACAATGTGAGGGAAAAAAAAAAAGGAAAATAGACAAAATAAGCCGTGGCGAAGTTATGAGACAATCATCGCCAGCGCAAAAACAAATTGAAGAACATGAAAGGAACGGTACGGAAAAGAAAAAGAAAAAAAAAACCCGAGAAAAGAAAGCACGCATCCGCACACATACAAAAAAAAGAAAAAAGAAAAAAAAAAGTGGATAAAAAGAAACGAAGACGTCCAACAGTGCTCCGTAAAAAGGAGAGAAAAATAATAAAGAAATGAAAGAGATGCAGCGCCAACACAACAACAGTATTCTTACACACATCTCCGTGTCCTTCCACAATCATCACTTCTCCCCTTCCTCCCCTCACACTGAGACTCTCACTTTTTCTCTCTCCTGCATATATACATGTACACATGCATATAAGAATATATCTATATATGTGTGTGTGTGTCTGTTTTGTATGTATGCATAAAGCTTTTTTTTCTTTGTGTTTCTTTTGACTACAGCGTGAGACATGATACAAATCGTGCGATATGTGCGTGTGGGCGGTGTTCAGAGGCGTTTAAGACCGCAGTTCAACACGACGGCAACCACCACCGCCCCACCTCCTGCCGCAATTCGGTACCGTTCATGCATTACTTTCATTGCTTCCCTCCCTCTCTTATATCTCCTCTTTTTTTTTCACTTTTTTTTTTTCAAATGACTTCTCCACTGTCCTCGGTATTCGGTTCCGCCAACCGCCACTCGTCCCCCACCCAAATTCCCACCACAGACACACACGCAGCGCGAGAACACACGCATTCACGCAGGCAGAAAGCGGCAGTAAGAGGGATTTCATCAGCCAAAACAAAACAAACAAAAAAACAACATCAACAACCGCAAGCGTCCATGCGCCGCCCGCAAGCTGAAGGTGGATGAATGAATCGTATGCCCAAGCAGAGGCACTGAAGGCGGTGGAGGGAAAAAAGAACGATCAGTCACCATAAAAACAAAACAAAACAAAACAAACTTCGCCGACACACAGGCCAACAAAGGCTCATGCGCCGTACTCGTCAATATCGGCGTTCAACGCATACAAAAAACAAAACAAAACAAAAAAGGCGTTCCCCCCGCAAATTCTCAAAATCAAAAAAAACAACAACAAAAAAACAAAATTACATGTATACATTATATGAAAGGCATGTACACAACAAGATAGACGGAAAACAAAAAGATCAGCCACAGAAATAGAAGAAGTTAACAGAGAAACAAATCACAGAACATTTGCAGCCCCATGTTACATACACACAGAGACAAAAAGTCAAATTACAGGGCGGCGGCAAAGCAATTACAGCGTTGCACAACAGTACCTCTTCAATGACTCACTTTTGTTTCGTAAAAAACAAACAAAAAAAAACAAAAGAAACAAAAACCCCCTTTCGTCCATATTCCGTTGAGTTGCTTCCCATCGCCACCACCACCTTCCATCCCTCCATCCTTCCGTCCTTCACACAAACAAACAAATCGCTGCGGAGGAAACGCCACAGCAAGACACATACACGAACAAACCCAGTACGAGTGTGAAGGGCGGAGCACAAAACAAAACACACAAAAAAGGAGGGATGTATCACACATGTATACATAAATATTCTAATGTACATATACAAATGAGAAAGAAGGTGGAGGAACGATACGAAAGAGCCAATGAAAAAAAGTTTTTTTTTTTTTTTTTTTTCTTTTTCGTTTTCTCCCCCACATCAATTGCACGTGTACACACGCATCCGAACAGTCCTCCCGTCCTCCATTCTTCCATTTTTTCTTTTTTTTTTTTTGATTTTCTTAAAATATCTTCTCTCGCCTTCCACACCCACACATTCACTTCGCTCACTGCGGGGAATGGCAGGCGTTCCTCCTGCACACATGCCCGCATGCACACAAGAAGCGCCCTCCTCCCCAAAACAAAACAACAAAAGAGAGAAAAGAAAGAAAGAGGGAGGGCCAAAAAAAGGAACAAAAACAACGACAATGAGAAGATAAAAAAACAAAACAAAAAAAACAAACAAAAAAAGGGACAAATTCTATCG
>NW_001849485.1:113227-117819 GCF_000209065.1 Trypanosoma cruzi
ACAGGAAGCCACACACACACACAGGCACACACACAAAAAAAAATAGAAGGAAACCCCGTAAGAAAAACAAAAACAAAAAAAGAAAAACGGAGAGACAGATGCCGTAACATTTGTAGCGAGCATCCAATGTGAGTTCCACAAAAAAAAAAAAAAAAAAAGGCACACTTGCAGTGGGGGAATGGGACTGGGTGACTGCACCGCACTCTCTCCACTCCTCATCCCACGCAACTCGTGCTTTTCCCCTTCTCTTTCCAGCAATATTCATATGATGCCGTTGCGGTACGTCGTACCCCGCCGCCTCGTTGCGCATGTAAGTGATTGCGAGGGGAGGGACACACAGAAGGAAAGAAGGAAAGAAAGGAAGAAAAAAGGGGGCGGGGAGAGGAGGGGAGGGAATAAAAAAAAACAAAAACAAAAAAAAGATCATGGTGCAATCGTGTGCCGTAATAAGTCGTCATGCACCAACACTGTGAGCCCCAGTAAAAAAAGAAAGAAAGAAAGAAAAGGGCGGGGTAATAAAACCAACAACAACCAAAAATAAAAAAATATATATATAATAATGATAAAAACAAAAATGCACAAGCAAAAAAAAAGAAAAAAGCAGAGTACGTAGAAGGAAAAAATAAAATAAAATAAAACGCTAAGTACATTCAATTCTCAAGTTTTAAGTGCATCTTGCCGTGCAATTGTATACGTACATACAAGTATGGAGGGTATATTCCTCATCTCCCTCCTCGTACATCAACAGGTGCCAAGACCAGAAAAAACGATAAAAAAAAAAGTGAGAGGAGCCTTGTCTCCTTTCCACACACACACACACACACATGTATGTTTCTTTCCCCCCCCCCCCCCCTTCACCCCTTCCCCTCCCCGTGCAGTCTCAACCACTCCCCTGCCTCCATGTCGTCCCATGCAAAAACAAACAAACAGGTGTACATATATATATATATATATATATAAGGTAGGTAAAAATAAATAGATAGAGCGAAAGAGAGATCTAAAGTACGATGCAGATATATAGATAGATATATATATAGATATATAGATAAAACTAAAATAAATAAATAAATAAAATAAATAAATATATATATATATGTCAAACGGATGTGCACAGTAGTTACAAAGGAAAAAAAAAAAAAAAAAAAAAAGTACATATATTTTGATATATACAGAGGCATATGAACGGACATTCAAAACACCTTATGAGTCATCAAATAAAAAGCTCCCAAAAAACCAAAATAAGTAGGAAAGATAAGTAAAAAAAAAAAACAAAAAACAGCACCAAAAACAAGGAGAAAAAAAAACAAAAAAAAAGGGGGGAGACAAGGAAGTAAATTCGGGAAACCAAAAAAGCGGGCCTGTAAGTTTATATATATTTTCCCAAACATCGGGGGTTGATATTACAAACCCTGCGTTGCTTGTGTGCGCGTGTACAAAACTGAGAGTACAGCAAAAAAAAAAAAAAAAAAAAAAGTGCTTACGGTACATTCAAAACACAAACAAAAATCAAAAGAGGCTCATAACGCATACAAATAAGAAAGAAAGAAACCAAAAAAAAAAAAAAAAAAAAGAAAAAAGAAAAAAAGATATCTATCTGTAGATGTAGATATATAGATAGATAGATAGATAGATATATATAGATGTAGATAGGGAGAGAGGAAGAGGAAAGGAGGGTTATGACGGCTGCATTTCAAAGGATGTAATAATAATAACAACAACAACACCAAGAAAAAACAACAACAATAACATAAAAGATGCTAGATAAATACACATAAAGAAAACACACACAGACAGACACATGTAGATAGGTAGATAGAGAAATAGATAGTTACATGCGTTGGGGTGGGAGGTTTGACACGGGTAAAGCCACGTGACTTCTTTCCTTGCGTTTTTATTTTGGATCATTTCCATTTTTTTTTTTTTTTTCTCTCCTTGCGTTCCATTTCCCCTCCACACCCAACTCCCCTTTTGATTTTCCTCCTTTTGTCTCCCCCTTTCTTCCTTCCTTTCCTTCCGCACCACGACGGCCGTTGGCAACTCACATGAGGCACAGCCGTCGAGGGCCAAACGCGTCGCTTCTCCTTCCTACATGCGACTACTGGCGTACACACACACACACACACACACACACACATGTAGACGCCGAGTGGTGGTGGGTGATTGGGGCGGGGCGAAACAGGGGAGGAAACAAAGGCCTCAAATTTGCCCTTCACACTGCGCCCCCTCTCCACTCTTTTTGTGCGTGTTTGTGTCTCTCTCTGTGTGTGTGTGTGTGCGGCTTAATCATCTTTAATAGGGGAGGAAAGGATGGGGGGCGTGAGGCTGGTGAACAAAGAAAACAAACAAACATACACTTATATATATATATATATGTGTGTGTGTGTGGGTGATTGGGTCCACATGCGCACCCCAAGCACGGCAAGGGCGGGCGGACCTCACAAACAAAAATAAAACAAAACACACAAAACACACAAAGAGATAAAAATAGAGAGAGAGGGAGAAAGAAAGAGTGAAACAAACAAACAAACAAACAACACACCCACACAATGCAGCGAGCAGCGATTAAATAAGACGGGACCCTCCTCCTCCTCCTCCTCTTCCACAAAACAGAAAAAACAACAACAAGAAGAAAACGCCACGGCGAAAAAAAGAAAAAAAGGTGCTTTGCGTATTGACACGGAGATAACACTTCATGTAAAAAAACAAAAAGAAGAAAACAAAAAAAAAAGGTCACAAAACAACAACAAATCATATGCACACACAAACATGTAGCCGTGCGTGTATCATGTCAGATAGAAAAACAAACAAAGAAAGGAAGGAAAAAAAAAAAAAAAAGAAACGGCCGAAGAAAGAAGAAGAAAAACAAACAAACAAACAAACAAACAAAAGAAAATAAACAGAGAGGGAGGGATAAAGAGACTAAGTGGCCAGAGAAAAAGAATACACCACAGACCCAAATTCCTCTTTGTTACCTCCACAGCTGGAAGGAAAACCAAATAAATCAAAAAGAAAAAAAAAGAAAAAGACGGCTAACAAAAGATATATATATATATATGTAGAAAGTGAAAGAAAAACGCACGGAAAAATAACTGCAAAACAACAAACACCACACACACACAAAAACAAAAAAAAAAAAAAAAAAAAAAAGAAAAGAAGTAAAAGAGAAAATGAAGTGAGTGCTGAAGAATTCTGCAATTATACATGTACGCATATATAAGTCGAAAGAGAGACATATGACATATTACACAATATAAATATATATAAATATTTATGCATGCATATAATGCAATGTAATGTCATATGTAATGTGTGCGTGTGCGTGTGTGTGTGTGTGTTAAGGTAGATAAGTGGAAGAAATAAACGGAAAGGGTATATTCTTGCGGTGATGTCGACATTACCAAAAAACAAACAAACAAACAAACAAAAACAAAAAAACAAAAAAGAAAAAAAAAGAAAAAGGGCTGGACTTCGCACAAGAAACGCCTGTACTTCAGACATCATCGCTTTTCTCTCTTTTCTCTTTTCCACACATCATCATTTCGTTGTACATTCTCTCATTGACACCATTCCCGCTACGCAACCACCTTGTCAAACTCCAAACCGTATATAAATATATACATTTTAACAGAAGAAACAACAACACATCTTCCTTTCCTTCCTTTTTTTGTTTCCCTTCCATCCAAATGCTCTCGCTTCCCCTACAAGACGCATCCCATTATTTTTTCCCTCATTTCTCTCATTCCCCTTCCCTCCTTCCCCCTCCCCCTCGTTTCCGGAGCACAGTCCCGGGCACATGAGCCGCGGCATGAATGAATGAATGAATCAAGAGGGGGGAGGGAAGGAGGGAGGGGGAAGGGGTGGTGGGTTAAGAAGGAAAAGGAAACCCCCCCCAAAAAAACAAGAAAAAAACATCAACAAATAATAATAATAATAATAAACCTAAGACCATCCATATATACACACATATACACATATACACATATATATATATATATATGTATGCATATATACACGGATTTGTGGTCTCACAAGCACAGAATATTCAGAAAGGGTCAAAAAAGACAGAAGTTTCACACGAAGAAGCAGAAAAAGAAACAACAACAAAAAAACCAGGGAAAATGTCGCACAGGAACGTTCAGAGATAAAAGCAAAACAAAACAAAACAAAACAAAAAGCAGCGACCAAACATAAAAAAAAAAAAAAAACAAACAAAAACATCAAAAGACGACCTACGAGTCTCTCCTTTCTTTCCTCCTTTCTTTTCAGTCACCCACTCTCCCTCTCTCTCTCTCTCACTCTCTCTCTTTCCCCCTCCGCCTGCGTGTGTGCGTGCGGAGTGTGGGGGATTCGGGAGGGGGAAAAAAAAGAGTATGGACGCAACGGTGGCGCTGGACGTAGAGGAATGATTGCAAACGACAAGTCACATGCACACAAATATTACACGGAGGCAAAGAAAAAACAAAAACACGCACACAAAAAAAGAAAACCCTGAGGGAGAGGAACAGGGAATACACGTCTGGCTATTCATTTTGCGGAGGACATCACTGCAATCACCGCCGTCATGACTGACGCTGACAACAACTTTACCGCAT
>NW_001849485.1:117919-119788 GCF_000209065.1 Trypanosoma cruzi
CATAGTACGCAGGACTCATAGAGCTAGATCCATCTTTGCTTCCAGTTGGAAGAAGCATAAGAGTTGGGGCAGCTTCCTCGGACTGCATAGAAACTGGATACAGGTACGTTTGATTGGGTGTCTCCTGAGCGGATGCAGACGCATTGGTTGGTGAAACCATGTACTTAATGCCAAAAGGAGGGTAGTTTATCGAGTTACTAGCGTTCAAACTCTGAAGTGCTGTTGTCGTCGAGGAATTTGGCTCCTGCGTTGCCCAGATTGAATTGGACACGTCAGGTATTGCCCCTGAAAAAGAGGCGGTGCCACGTCTTCCATCCTTTGCTTCAAGTTGTGTGGCAAGCAACAAGCCATTTGCTGCTGCCACGTTGCTTTCAAGCGTCTGTCCCTGTTCTTGCCGTTGCTGTTGTTGTTGTTGTGGACATGGGGCACTTGGCGGCATACAAAAGCCGGCAAAAACATTCGTGGCTCCGGGCCCCGCCGCAGTAAACGGAGCCGCGGGAAGTAAAAATCCCGAACCCGCGGGCTGTTGCTGCTGCTGCTGCTG
Organism: Trypanosoma cruzi; assembly: GCF_000209065.1. NCBI lineage: Eukaryota > Euglenozoa > Kinetoplastea > Trypanosomatida > Trypanosomatidae > Trypanosoma > Trypanosoma cruzi. The sequence continues at coordinate 118,464 of NW_001849485.1, forward strand.
CTGCGGGCCGTGATGTTGATGCTCAGGCCGTTGCTGCGTGTAGAATAGATTGGCGTTCATAATCGTAAAAGGTCCTGCACGCTGGGAAAAGAAAAAAGTACTCTACGCTCTTTCTTTCTTTCCCACAAACACAGACACACACAATCGCTCAGCTAAATTTTATCCCTCAGCAACCGACTTGATCCTTAGACCGATGTATTTCCCCCTCGCCTCCTCAACTCACGCTGCACGTCAAAAAAAAAAAAAAAAGTTTGAGTCAAATTCAAAGACGTCCCCTCCGATGCACGTAGATGGTGACTTCCCTCTTTTTCCTCCTTCTGCTCGGCTGTAATGTGCACTGGCGACAAATAAAAATAAAAAAAGTCGGCGGCGCTGCTGTTTTAGGTTTTTTTTTTTTTTTGTTGTTTGTGACGGTGATGGTTTGCGGTGTGCTGCTCGCAGTACGCCACAATCCCTCCCGTGGAAAATGATTGGGTCAATGAAAGGAAGGCAATCCAACAAGCAGCCCAACCGAACGGCACCGGTAAAGGGCGGCAAAGGCAGATCGACGAATGAAGTAAAACCACGAAGGCGCAGAAGGTTCAAGACAAACACAGACGCACACACAGACAGAAAAGCACAACAGAGATGGTGAAATAAATGAGAGACAGACGGAAAATGTAGAAAAAAAAATCAACAAAAACAAAAACAAAAACAAAAAAAAGAGGATGAAATAAAGAACAAAATAATCTTCCGATACTTATGTGTCTTCTACCCTTTTGCTTCTTGTTTCCTTTAAAGGACTTTTTTGTGTTACTTATGGGCTTATGCTTACAGTGGCAGGTCCTTTGTGTGCTTTTTTCCTTGTAAAAATATGGATCGGACAGCTAAAAACCGTGCCACCAATGACGTGAGTGAACACGGCGTCAAAAGACAAAGAAACTACAAGGGAAAAAGAAGAAAAGAAAAGAAGGAAAAAAAATCGGATAATTAAAACACCACCACCACCAGCAGCAGACGAAGAAGAGTGCGGTTCAAAGCCGCCCTCTCGCCAAAAACAACAAACAGGAATGGACACATCCGCACTCATTCAACAAACAACAAAAAAGTTGGGAAGAACGGGGAAAGCACCAGCGACGGGAGAAAAAACCCGGCCAAAGGCACTGCAATCCACGCATCATGCGTCTCCTCTGGCAAATCCATCTCCCCATAATTCGAACACCACACGTTATTTCACGCAGCGCTCTCTTCCGACTTCTAAAAGAAGCGCTTCGGCCTAAATCCAGCGGTATCAATATCTTGTTTGCACAGAAATCTGGATTTGCGTTTCCATCAAAATCCCTTTT
>NW_001849485.1:119888-137652 GCF_000209065.1 Trypanosoma cruzi
CGCTTGTAGCAGTCTTCGCTTCGCAGCCGCACCGCCTCGTTCCTCGCCCGCATCCCAATGTTAATGGGGAAAAGGCGGAGCCCCATCACATTGTTGGCAGAGTCCTTCACCTCCAGCTCCAGATCGTCCCGCTCGCGCTGCAGCGACGGGGACGGAAGCGCCTCTGACTGCGTCTTCCGGAGGGAGAACGGCGACTGTGCAAGGTGCTGCACACGCACACCGCCGTACAACATTTCCATCGCGGCTGCCCGGCGCAGCGGGTAACCCAACAGGGAGGCGGCCCGACAGACGCGCGACGCACACCGCAGCATCTCCCCCTCCCCCGTCCTCCCTTGCAGCTATCTACCTGCACACCCAAACTGCCCCGCATTCAAGGAGAATAAGGGAGAAAAAAAAAAACAAGACAAAATCCTCAGAGTTGCCCCCACAAACAACGGAGTATAAATAAATAAAAGGAAAGGCATAGATGCGGCAGCGGCTAAATAGAAAGAATACCCATGCTACTTTCCAGTCCTGGCAATACATCCATTCAAAGGAAGCATGAACAACTGTCACAGTCTCCACCTTCCACCCAGTTCCTCCTCCCTCATTCACCCACAAGCCATACAATGCATCCCCCACCCAACAACAGCAGCAATAGGAGTTTCAAATGCCAAAGTATTCTTCAATACAAAAACAAATTCCCCCACAGGCAATTATATGGAAAATCTCCCAAAGCCCGCTCATCAGCTTCTAGCACGGAGTTTCCCCAGAGGAAAAGCACGGAGGCAAAATAGGAATTGATTTCCGTTGGCAAACACATCCAGGTGCTAGTGTCCGGGTGATTCAAATTGCCCCCATTCTGCCATTTTCCCCGTCCCCCCTTCCCCCACACAATTGTATGTGAAGGCTGCAGCACTCTTCACCTAAAAATCAGTTTCTGAAAAAAACGCCCATTGCGCCAGCTCTTGCTCAAGCGGCACATTTGTGATCCTTCCAACCGTTCCATATACTGCTCCGCCGCAAACACATTTTGGCCCTTGAAAACAGCTCCCAAAAAAAAGAAGAGCAAGAGACACGAAAACTTCGGAAACTTTCAACCACATAGGAAAGACGCCCGCATGGCAATAATTATTTTTCAAATAAGAGGGAAAGAAAAAAAAAAAAACTCACGTTTTTTTCTTTTTGCAACCCTTTGGGCAGCAACATTTTTTACCATACCGCCATCACGAATAAAACAAGGTAAATAAACACACAAATACTTATTGCTGATTCGATAAAAGATGATCTGATTCATGTCTTCCACCCGCCTCACTTCTTTGCCTCTCTCCCACGATGGCGCCGCAGAGACCTAAAAACGCATTCTAAGTCGCTGTTCGGCATGAGGGTTATTGCCCTTCGGTGGCCAGGACGGTGCGGGTGATCGCGTCCGTCCGCCGTCCTCCGTTTTCTCAGCCTCGTTCGCCGCAACAAGTCTGAAACGAGCTGCAATATCGGTTCTTTGTTTTGACAATTTTGTCGGCCGCATCCACAGTTTCTTGGCGCCCCGTCCCAAGGAAGAGGAGACGTGTGAGGGATCCACATCCGGCTCCAAATTATTCGTCCCGGGGCCCTTCGTGGGATCACCGTCTCCAGTTGCTCCTGTTTTTGGGAATAGCGGCGCAAAGTTTCGTACACACCTCACTCGACTGGCAAACTTTAGCGTGGTCACCGTCTCGGCTGTGTTATTCTCGTATGGCGGATCATTTGGACCCACACAAGCGAGAAGCACCGTCTTGCTACGGTTCCCAATCACATCCTGCAGAAGCCCAGTGAGGGTACTGTTCCGGTAAGGAACATGAACTGCTGCGGTGTTAGATATTGTCGCATTGGAGAGGGTTGCCACGACGTCACCCAATGCGGCCAGACTCTTATTTATGTGTCGTGCTTCCAACAAGCGGTCTCCCACGCTCTGCGACTTGAAATCCTCTCCGAACCCGCCAAATCCACAAAAACCAACTTGCTCTCCATTCGCCTGAGGACAGTAGACGATGCACGTGTGGTGGAAGCCTCGTTTCGAAAGGGAATGCGGCGTTTCTGTGTGAGGTAAACAGTGAAGATGAGATGGGATCGACTTGAATGACAGTTCTGTTGTGTAGCATGGACCTGACGTCGAGAGGCACCTTCACGAAGAGTCCTCAGCGCTTCCCCTGCATCACACACCACGTGTTGTGTAAGGCCCACTACATGCGTGAGGCCATCGGATCCAATCTTCAAATTACACTGTGGTGTTACCTGTGTTTTTCCACGTTGCTCTGAAACGTTGCTTTTGCGCAATTGAAAATTGGGGATGATCACTTGTGGGGGCGCAAGTAAATCTCGTACCTTGTCATTATACAATTCCAGAAGACTACAAGAAACCTCATAAGTAGAGGAAGGGCGTTCGTCGTCATTACAATTGTCATCTTCACGCGGCATGACGACTGCCTCTGTCGCTGCCTCAACTTGTAGGTGTTGAAATAACATGCGTAACGAGCGCGGTACAATTCCATCATCATCGTTTTCTTTATTTTCTTCGTCTCCTTTTGCCTCCGTGTTGCTTTGATCCCCATCGCCGCCCAATATGGTGTACGTCTTGCCGCTCCCAGTCTGTCCATACGCCAACACCGAGACATTCACCCCATCGCAAGCAAGTTGCACAAGTGGCGAAACTTCAACAAACACTTCCGCCTGCGTGGAGCTTTCCGAAAAGACGCGGTAAAAGTTGAACTGCTTCGATTCCCCACGAGAGTCAGTGATAGTAATCGTGTTGCGCCTTTCGTCTGCCGTCATGCGTGACTCGTCCACAGTGTCACGGACAGACATTGGGTTGTTTCCTTCCATTCCAACGTATTGCTCATGCAAAAGACGAAATGGCGGCCGCACTCGTACCAAAACGCGAATATGTCCCTTCATGTCCTCCAACGCAAGGACCATTTCACGACGCCTGCGTACCTCCTCGGCAAGTCGTTGCTCAAGTGCAGCATTTTCTCGCTGGAGGAGTTCGTTCTGACGCAAAGCCGCCATATTGCGCAGTGCCACACGAACCTCTTCTTCAGAGAACCCTTGAATGCCGTTAGCCTCTTGAGCGTGACGAAGGCGTAGCAAAAGTGCATCAAGTTGCTGGCGCGCCACCGCTTCCTTTTTCTCTAAGTGTCTTACAAGCTGCTGTGAGGACGAAAGCTCCCGCTGAAGAGCGCTTTTTGCGGTTTCGTTTCGCACGTGGAGTGCAAGGAGGTTATTAACGTCATCCCTCAGATCTTCCACCAACCTTGTGACCTCTGTCTCTTCCCCCTGCGTCGCGATGGGAACAGCTGTGGCCGCCCCAAACTTAATTGGCAACACATCGTTTTTCTCCTTGTCATTGTCACCACTATTTTTCCTTTCCGATGACGCATCACGATTGAGGAAACGTGGAGGTTCCACAAACTCACCGGTATCCTCCAGAGAATACATTTCGTTAAGCCGCATGCCATGCGAGATTATTTCTGATGCTGATATTTTATTGTTGGAGCGAATTGGAGTCAGTGATGGTTGTTTTGCTGCTGCTGCTGCTGCTGCACAGGACTGCCGTTCATTAGGCATGGCTGGGCAGCATTCCACAGACGGTGGTGTCGGACGTGGGCTGCATTGCCGCTTCGGCCCCTCGTTCAAAATCTCCTCAATAAAACCCATGAGGCTATCATCTTCACAAATGGGCTCCCCGGGAAGCCTCGCAGATGACGCGCTGCAAATTTGTGACTTCTTTCCTGTCCGAGGGGGGGATAAAAGGGCATCCAAGGCATCGTCGTTCTCGTCATCTCTATGCTTGCCAATTCCAGCCACCGCGTCATCTTTCGAGAAAATATGACATCGTTTTGCCTCTTTGTACAGTTGGAATTGCAGTTCTCGCTGTCTTTGGTTGAGCTCAACCAAACGCGGGGTTTCCACAGGATCATCCAAAATTTGTCCCATAAATTTGTCTACACGTGACACCGAGCTTTTTCTATTATCTAACGTTTTCCTCGCCTCTCTCTTCCTGTCCATGCCACCATTCCCTTCAGATCCTCCTATGGGAAGCGGCATTTCCTCTTTAGTGGGAAACATGCGCATCACAGTCCGCGGCGTGATGCCGAGCGCAGCGCAGTTGACATCCTCCTTGTCAATCAGCGGCTCGTCCTCCAGCCACAGAGCGAATGAAAAGGGTGGTTTCCCTGAGGCGCTGCTGAGTGTCTTACGTATCTTGGAGACCTTCAGCCTCGATATATCATCGGGACGCAGGAAGACTTTGTATCGGCGTCCATCCGTCACATCGAGTACAACAAAAAATATCTTTTCCGTCAGTCCCTCCTTCTGGATGGCAGACTGCAGAGATACGACGTTGGAAATCGGCGTATGATCCCACCCGGCTGTTTCTCTCTGCCGTATCCCCACACCGGTCCGGCTGGGAGCGGCAGCACCTCCCCTGTCTTCGCCACCGCCCGTAGAATCAGGTCTGTGGGACATTTCTCTTTTCCTCCCACAATCCCCCACTCTTTTTTTTAGTTTCTACTTTTTCCCAAGTTTTATCCCCAGGACAAAAACAAAAATTTATTTCAAAAGCACGTTGATGGCCTCCCCGCCACGGCGGCAAAGCGTGTGCCCCTCCGACCACACAAGGGAGGCTACCTGTTGGCAAAAAGGCAGAGAAAAAGAGGAGGAACAAAAAAGATAAAAGTAACAAGACCACAAGGAAAAGGGAAGTCTTTGCTGGCGAGTGAATCCCCAAACAATAACTCCTCTCTGCCCCCTCTCCCAATGGTGGCCTTCGAGGAAAAGACAACAACAACAACGGTTTTTACTCCCTTTCCTCCGGAGCCACCCCCCGCCGCTCACTTTGGCACACCGACCCAGCCCCCATTACTTTGTTGCTGCTGTTGATAGTATTGGCGTATTGCCGCGTGTTCTGGTCGCTTGCGGCGTTCCTTCCATCGCCCTCCAAAAAATTCCTCCGGCTCCTCGTCCATCCCACACGCATCCTCGGACCATCCTGTAGACGTAGACCTCCAGTTTCGCATGAAGGCTTTGTCGGGGCGGTTATATATTCTCTGTGCGATGCCATCATAACGCGCCGCGTCCTCGCGTAACTTCGCAATGGTCCTTTCCGCTGAGAACACGACGGAAGGACGTGGTGCCAACGTTGAAGACACACTTGCCCTTTCCGCTGCTTCCCGAAGGTGGGATTCGTACTCATCTGCGACAGCCAGGGCGCAGCGAGAGCATGTTTTGGCAGTAAAAAACAAAAGTGTTGCATTCTTGTTGTGTTCTCGCGTCTTGTTGTGGACATGCTCCGCAAACTCGAGGGCGGCAATGTACTCCCCTGATTGATAGCAACTAAGGGCAAGGTTGAGTAGTGCGTGTAGATGCATCATCGTGCCTCGCTGGTGCTCCTGGTCGATGCGGGCAAGTTCCTCCTCGACACGCCGTCGCGTCTCGGCGGGATCGTCCAGGTTGAGATAAAAAGAAAAGCTACGATGTCGCCGCTGCTCCTGCAGTGAAGACCGCATCCATTGCGACGGCGATAACGCAACGGATGTGGATTTCGACGATGGCGCGCCCAGGACAGAAGCCCCAGCAGCAATTGTCGTGAGGCACCGACGTACTGCACCAATATTTGTGGCCGGACCCAATGGACAGCGCACCCTCCTTGTTTTTATCAGCATGATTCCCTTCACCTCAGACGGAGGCCAACAAGACAGAATACACACACATATGCAGGCTGCAAAGAGAAGCAAATCCCAGCCCCCGCCGCCAAAGGCCTAGCTAGAGCCAAAACACACACACACACACACACACACACACACACACACATATACAAAAAAAAAAAAAAATAAACGGGTTTCAAATAGACACACATCCGTGTCAATGTTTTTTACTCAGGACATTACAAACACCTTTTTTAGAGCGTCTTCCCCTGATGGCCTCCAAGACTCATACAAAGAAAACAACAACAACGAGAACAAATATATAGGGCAGAGACAATAGCCAGGAGTGCTCCTTCTCTCACCTCCCTAATAACTATTTTTTATTTGTACCCAAGCAGCCTCAGCAGTGCCTTTTATTCGCATGCTTTTAAGCAGCCCGCATATGGCTTACACGCATCACCAAATGTCTCTTTTTACCTCATCCAGGAGCACCGTACACTTCCGGCAGCCGCTCAATGGTGTAGCGGTGTTTTGAGATGTACATAATGGGCACCCCAGGGATCTTACGCAGTCGCCTTTTCAGTTCCTGGTCGCATGTTGCCACAATATAGATGGGATGCCTCGTCACCGTCCGCACAACGCAGTCATCCGCATACTTGCCATCACATGTCAACCGCCGGAATCGTTTATCACGCGCAATTTTCAACGCGATTCGAAACTTCTTGCCAAGTTTCTCCAACTCTGCCATGACGCAATCACACACGCACGGAATAACCTTCGCAAGCATGCAGTCCATGAGCCCCTCTACAATCTCAATCTTATTCTGCATCGAGAAATTGATAAAGTTGGTATCCAGCCAGATGTGAAACGGCGGTCCAAGACTCTTATTAAATGAAAGAAACATGTTTGTCTGCATTGGCGCGGCGACAGTAAGTTGATTCCGTTGAAATCGCACAGCAGCCTCATCCTTGACCTGCGAGAGCACCGGCTCTGGTGTGTCTTGATAACCATCCATTTCCCGTTTTTTCTTCTGTGCTAGACTCTTCTCCTTCATGAGGATACTCTTGATGGCATGACTGGCCACACGCTTCTTTCTTCCCATTGCACACAATGATACACTTCTCCCCGTTCCTTTCCTGCGTATTTTCGCACCACTCCCTTTTTTACAAATAAGAACAAAAAAGAAACAGTAAGAGAGACACAACATGAGCTCTTGCTTGCAACAACAAGTAAAATAAATAAATAAATAATATATATATACATGTATGTGTACAATAAAGATACATACACCTTCTACATATGTACTGTGGCAGGAAAAAAAAAAAAAAATGGAATTCACAGAAAAATACACACTCTTTTCCTTCCAAGCCTTCTTTTTCTCATCCTTCTCATTCTCACTAGGCTTCGCACTGCAGCCTTCCCACGTAGTTCGTGGGTCTGGACAAGATGTACGACATCGCACAACGCATTCAAAGTCTATTTCACGGTATTTCCTCGTTCGTTCCCTTTCTCAATGAATATATTTAAATATATAAGCATTTGTCTCCGCTTCCATAGCCCCTAAGCACCAAAACGGGCCCGCACCGCCGACACACCTCCTTCCTGCCATTCCGCTTGTGTGAGCCACATTTCTGGCTGGTCCACTGTCAATGCTGCCAATGTCGCCCCACCAAGAAACACCATATACTTCCGCCGTGGCGGGTCCTCAATTTGCAGCTTAAAGTGACCAAGACGTGAGCGGTCACCTTTAAGTGCCTTCTCAAGGAACATTGCACGCATGTCCTTCTCAATACGACTCGGAAGGCCCGGGAACATCGTTGAGCCACCAGACAGCACAACATGACTGTATAACTGTGCCCGCACGTCGATTTCAGCGGCCTGTATGCAGTTCCACAGCTGTGTCGATAGTCCATCACACTCAACGTCTATCAAGTGAGGCTGAAACAAAGCCTCAGTAGCCTCAAAACGCTCTTGTCCAATACTACAGGATGAGCCATCTGGTAGTAGAAAGGTCTGCTCCAGCACTGTTGTCTCAAGGGCAAGCTGCTTCTCGAGCTTACTATCCACCGCCGCATAACAGAAGCGTTCTTTCATTCGCCGCACCGTCTCATAGTCACTACTCTGATTAAAACTATATCCGCGCCGCTGCATCAGTCGAATGAGAAACTCTGTGATGTTGCGTCCGCCCAGATCAACGCGACGGTTCGCCTTGGGCAGTGCGTACCCCTCAAAGATGGGTGTACAGTGGGAGATGCCCTCCCCACTTTCCACCGCCACACCGGTTTGTAGGCCGTTGGAGAACAGTGAAAGGGTGCCCTGAACAGCCGATTGAATCGCCATAAAATTGTATTTCTCAAACATCACCTCGTACAAATGGCAGCGGTGTTTGCTACTAAAGAGTGGTACCTCTGAGAGAAGCAGGCGATGCTCCGAAGGGTTTATCTGAAGCATTTCCCCAAAGGTGTAATCCCATAGATGACACATTTCATCCATGTTCTGAATGATGCCATTGCGTATCGGGTACGTCATGTCAAGAAGGTGCCGCACGCCACTACACTCGTCCCCAAAGACAATATCTCGCATCATCGGGTCCACATGCGTATTCCCCTCTCCCCCACCGCTACTGCCATGGCTGCGTTTCTTTGTTGACCGCAACACGGGGCGACCAAGAGCAGTCTGAAAAACGGCCGTGGGAAAGTTGGCGCCGGCGTAGCCACACTTTATAAAACCACTGCCATTGTCAAGCACCACGGGCCGCTTTTCGGTGCTCATGCTGCTCACACGCGCACCCCCCCCCCAAAAAAAAAAAGAATAAACTAGTACTAAATGAACGGTAATCCTCCCGCTTAGTTTGTTTCTTTTGAAGCGGCGTGTACGCACCCTCTTCCTCCCCACAAAACTAAGGAACGCAGAAGCTGAAACACGTCGAGAATGATTTTGGAGGCACAAGAGATGCACAAAAACCCCCCTACATGTCCCATTTCTCTTTTCCTTTTTTTTTTTTCCCTGCGATTTTTCACGTTTCTACTTACACATCATGTAAACTCCACTTTGCTGGAACAATGAGCCGTTAGAAAATTCAATCTCCCTTCCCACCCAACAATGCTTTCCCTTCCTCTCTCCCCCACATACACCACCAATAGAACAAACAATAACAGCACAAATAACACAATATATATCCTCTATCCCCTACGTATTTACCTTTTCGCCCACTGGCTTCGGATCCCCACCACCACCACCATCCCCACCGCCCTTCTCTCGCTCGTAGCCGTCAGGCACTTGCAGATCATCCCTCCTATAGTTTTCTTCCCACACCACTGTCACCTGGTTCATCTTCTGCCGTAGCCACTGCTGCTTTAAATCTATCCGATGCTGCCTGGTTGGTACAAACTCCGTCTTGGGAATACCAAAACCGTCGAGGTCCGCCGGCTTCATCAAGCCACGGTCCATGCGGCACTGCAGATATTCCCGCATCTGATCGCGACACAAGGGTGTGACGTAATCATTGCTTTTCAGACATCTGTAGTATGCCTCAACCTGGCTCTTACACTCGCTATAATGATCGAGGGGAAAGGCACCCAAGTCAGGCGCCTTTACATTAACACGCATGGAGTTCGCCGTTACACCGTTTGCCATTTTGTTGCCTTGTTATTTTCTTTTGGTCCAAATCCTCCGTCTTCCAGCCTACACTTCTCTCGAAAAAAATATCACCGCTGTTGTTGCTGTGGAATTAGACGTTTCCGTTTCCTTGTTATTTGGTTCCTCTTTTCGCTTGCCGTGCAGAGAAGTGTCTGGGCCGTATGTTTTCTTTTACAGGGTGCCAACGACAGTTACGTGCACCCGTGTGAGGAAAAAAGGAAGAAAAGGGAAATTGTCTGCAAAGAAGACGGCGATGGTGGAACAAAATGCATGCCACACACACACACACACACTCTCTCTCTCTCTTCCTCTGCTGCCAGGAGACATGCAGAGTGCTCTCGCACTTTCACACGGCTGTGCCCGCTTCTCATCAGATTAAATGCGCAAAGACACCCATCAAATTAAAAAACAAGTGATATGAATAAAACACACACATACACACAAGTACAAGAATACAAAAACAACAACAACAACAAAATACGCGGAAAATAATAAGACACGAGATGTGCTGGTTACATAAAACTACGATAAGTGGGCAGAATTTCATGTGCCCTGTACACAACGCTCCCTTCCCCTCTCGCTCCTTTTTCCCTTCTTGTTCATTCTTTTCGTTATATCGATCCCTCTTCCATCTTTTATTTATTTCTTCCTTTTCCCCTCTCTCTCTCAATTTCATCATTATGCCGGGGGGAGACAAAATTGCCGCAAAGGCTGTGTGCGACACGGAGCAAGGGTGCCGCGGTGGCCAACCGAAACCATCCGCATGAATTCTTCAGTTGTCGGTGACTGGACGGAGTGGGTTGAGGCACGTAGCTGCTGCTGCGATTCGCGCGAGCGGCTCGCCGTTCGCCCGAGACGTCCTTCCATTTCCTCATCCGTCTCCTCCGCGTTTCTGGCGGCAGATATCAGGCCTTCGTCCTCCTTCACAGGTGTCGTCCGGCAAATTTCTTCTGCGCGCCGGCGTGTCAACAAATCGATCCAGCACTCCATGAGTTCACCACTGTGCCGCTCCAGCACCTCATCGCGCTCTGCCATCGCACGCATTGCCGTTTCTCGTTCTATGAGAACGTCAAGATCGACGGAGCACTGTAGCAATCGTATTCTTCGCTCAAATGCAAACTGCTGTTCCAGTCGGCGCCGTGTTTCCTCGGCAAAAAGCCATTGATGACGCTTCGAAAAACGTTGAATAATACCCTCCCACTGACTTTGTTCGGTTTCAATAAGTTTCTTAACAGAAGCCTCCTGCATCCGCAGAAGCGGCAGTATCTCAAAGGCCGTGGTGTGAAAGGAGAGTTGTTGGCTTGTCTGATAGGGCTTCCATGCTTCGGCCATCAATTTATCACGATTTTTACACTCGTCCTGCTGCACCTTGCTGAGTGCCTCACGCAAAAAACGCCGCTGGGGTAGCTCCATATCTCGGGCAAGGTAAAGAAACTCCAATCTCTGTTCCTTTTGCTCAACCTCCTCGCGCTCCTTACCAAACAATATCGAGTTGCTTGCTTCATCGTACACAAGCTCGTGCAACGTGTTGTTACCGTCATTATTACTATGGGTGCTGTCAGCATCCTCACTCAGAAGCAGGGCGGAATAACTGAAGAGTGGCCGCGATATATCCAATGCGCAGCAGAAACCAATACTTGCGTTCCCCAATTCCTCAAGGAGTAATTCGTCCAATACGCATCCACTTTTTGCCAGGTGGTGCAACACACGCTGCTCGTAGCCTTCCACAAGGCGGGATGCCAGCGGTGCAGACCAAAATGACGCATCAGGAGGAATACCAAAAACCATTGATAGCGTCACTCCATTATTATTTTCCATTGCCATATGAATTTCAAAAAACACGCGGCCATTTCCTAAGCTTCCGCAGTGGGTGGTGCAGTTACCACCCCAGTCATTTAGGGGAATAGACATTAGCACACCACCTGGCGTTGTGAGATCACGCAATGGTGCCAAGCCATCCATTTTCTCCTCCTGTTCACCCCCTAGCTGCTTTTCCTGTCCATTAGAAAGGGAGGTCGGTACATACACAATGTGTAGGTGTTGGCTACTGGCGAGAACGTGAATACATTCGGGACGCACATCAACACCTCTTCCCCCAACGACTTCTGAGTCGGAGACAACCAAGACTGGAAATGCGGGGAGCACATCATTTTCTTTCATATAAACGTCCACAGGAGCGATGGATTGCTCTATCAATTTGACAGCACGGTTCAGAGCGCAAACGCCACGAAGAAAGGGCGAGAAGGCTAATTGAGTTTCATCTGGCACCACACGAGAATAACGTACCGAATTTTCCTCCATGCCATCGTTCTTCGTGTTATGCAATTCCGCCACGCCATGCAATTCCTCATCACTTTGTGAGTTATGCGGCATGGCTTTTTTGTTTCCTTCATTTTCTCCCGCAGTTGCTTCTTCATTTTGTTCCTCCTCTTTTTGTCCCAACTCCTCTTCTCCCTGGTCTCCAGCGTCCGCTGTTTCAAAGTAATAGTAATACCCGTCTGCATCGTAGTAGCCGTAGCTGTCATAGTAGTAACCACCCTCTTCGTCGTACCAAACTTCCCAATTGGACGCTTCTTTTCCTTCTTGTTCTCCCCCTTCACATCCTCCACCCTCTGCCACCGCCTTCCCCTCCTGCTCTTGAAGTTCCCGTGACAACCTATTTTTCTCTTCTTCTTCCTTCTCCCCTTGTTGCTGCTTACGGGTGTGCTCCTTCCTGAGTATATTCAACACTCCTGCTTCTGGCCCACAGTCACTCATAAAGGCCAAGAGACGGGCAGAGTAATAAATTTCGGGCATGCCACCGTGGTGGTGTTCGGATGACTCTGCGGCATTCGCGAAAAGTCCGCCGTTTTGTGTACTGCAGTCATCGCCTGGCCGCGAAAGATTACGACTCTCAATACGGCATATGCTCGCAAGAATTCGGTACTGTTCATTGAGTGAACACATCTGCAAAAAGCTGGACGCGTCATACTGCCGTGGGAGCCGCACCACTTTTTTCCCAAGCAACAGATCCTCCATTTCATGTACGCTCATACCGCTGTGCCCCTTCTGTTTTTTTTTTTTTTTGCTTTCAATTTTTGTTTTTCCCCAAGAAGTTCTCTTACTCAGAATAGTGGTCAAGAAGTGAGAGGAGCATCGCAATGGAGAAGCGTGGGCCACCCACACGCAAACATTACAAGCTACAAAGACTGAAAAGGCAGGGTGCATTTAAAGCATTAAAGAAAAACAAAAAAAAAGATACACACACAAAAACAACAACAACACTTCCTCTGCTGATTCTCAACAATCACTCAACAGAGCTCTTTCATAGCGGCACCCCACCTCTGGCTTGGGCCTCAGCGAGGGGGGAAGGCTCTTCCACGTCAATCGATGAGAGGGAGGAGAGGGGGGAATATTTTTCGTCGCGGGTTCGTTGAGGCGTTAGGGACAGGTTGTTCGTTCTGCGACGATGCGCTTCTGGCTCGCCGGAGCTTGTCCTTTTATTAGGTGGGCACAATGCCACCAGCACTTCCAGTGGCACATCCCACTCCTCACCGGGGCCACGGGGGAATTGTGCACCAATGACGTCATGTGCTACCATTTGCGACCTTGACGCCAATAATTTTCCACATGCACCACCCTCCAGGTTCATTGTAGTCTTACGCGGCATAGAGGCCGACTGCCGCAGAATTCTCTCCGACACTGGATTTGATGGACCCAAAGCAACGCTGTTCTTGCAAAACAGATTTGTCGGTGGGTTGACAAACGGATCATACGCCCGGAACGGCGAGACGCCCGTCAGAGAAGCAGACGGCCTGTTCCTTCGCTCGGGTGTTGTCGCACCAAACGACAGCTCCTCACCGCAAAACTCGCCACTTTGGGCGCGGCCTCCGGTTTGTGGCTCCGACGAATCCGCATCTCGTGGACGACGTTGGCGGCGGGCTGTGGGTTGCAGCCTTTGCACAGCCGCATCGGAAGTAATATTTAGTGAGGCAACAATGACGCGGATGGAAGGATAGCAGAAAAACGGCCGTGCCAAGTAAAGATGGTTCCCCACAACAATGGGGATGGCACGGAATGTGGCTGCCGTCAGAACAACCGTCCATGTTACAGGTGACTTTTTCATTTTATGCTCCACTCCTGCTTCATTACCTCCTCCTTCTCCTTCTTCATGCTCTTTCTGTATCGGTATCATACTATCAGCCGTATGCGCATCAAAAAAAAGTTCCTTTGATGCCTGCGCATCTGCCCAGACCACCTCGCATCGTATACAATAGAGAGAAAAGGCACTTTCCACCACCTTCACAAGTAATTTAAGCTGCACGCCACTAGTTTCAAGCAAACTGGGACCAGAAAAGGATAAATTATGTGGCTCGTCTTCTTCATTCGCCCGACGTATGAGCGCGGCATCTAGTTTCCAATCCTCAAAGGAACGGGTCAGGTACGCAACAACGCGTGCTGATATCGGATTCTCCGACAACTGTTTTAGCACCGCGCTCGTTCCTCCGCGACTCCCAACTCGCCTCGTGGAACCGTGCAACACAGCAAATGCTGTTGGCACCGATGGGCTACTGCCATGTGTAGGAAGCCTGGTGGAAAACATGGGCTTCCCAACCAAATGGCAGGAAGGCATACGAACTTCTTCGGCTTCCTCGTTGGCCAATACATCTGTGAAACGGCACGACTTTCCATCACTATTTGAGGCAGAAACGGCAGCTGCCACAGACTGAGCATATGCTTCATCATCTTTGGCTTCAGCCTCGTTTAGTAGGGTTGCAAGCGATGTACGACTACCCGTCGTCTGTCGCGGCCCACCTTCAATTTCTGT
The DNA here is from genome assembly GCF_000209065.1 of Trypanosoma cruzi. Taxonomy (NCBI): domain Eukaryota; phylum Euglenozoa; class Kinetoplastea; order Trypanosomatida; family Trypanosomatidae; genus Trypanosoma; species Trypanosoma cruzi. The sequence goes on from NW_001849485.1 coordinate 133,995, forward strand.
CCAAAGGCCTTTAAATGAACTCGCGCTCGGACGAGATGATTTCGTGGACGTGCGTGACGCACGTGTGCACTTCTCTGCTGGCAACATTGTGGTTCGATCTTCATGCCCTGTCAGTTCCTCTTGGTGTAGATCATCACAATCAAATAGTTTTGCCCATGTACGTTTGTGCTCTGTATGCCGTCTTGTGGCCTCCTCGGAGACGGCGGAATTCCACGAGTGGCGTTGCAGAAAACGGCCGTCTTCAGAGTGTCTTTCCATTGAAACCCTTTGTGGAGCCTGTATTAGACATCCACCAACGTTATTGTCGTCATCAAAGTCAGAGATGCTGTCTTCCCTCATACTTTGCTCGTGTGTGTATTGTTGCGGTTCCAATTCACCTGGCAAAGCGCGCTGGGAAGGCATAAGATGCCGTAGACTCCGACTAAGGCCTGATTTAAGAGTGCTTGCATTGTTTGCCCCCATTTTGGTTGTGTCAGCGAGAAGAAATGAGGCCGCTTCATCTGTGACAGTCAGGTTATCATGTGGTTTTTCTTCTGTTAGCCCATTGTACAATGGCTTCTCGGCAAGGTATTCTCCAGAGCAGTTAGCCAAATCGTTCTGTTTTTGGCGCCGCATTTGTGTGAGAACGTCAAGCATCGTGCGCCGTGTGGCCGCCTGCAAAGCATGAGGGACGCGAACGGCGTGCTCCATTGTCATGGCTTCTGTGACCGCTCTGTTCACGGCGTAGTGAGTCTGTGACTGTTCCTGCGACATCAACTCTGTTGATTTCTGTCGAGGTGTTTCTTCAGCCTGAGACGCAGCTGCCGCAGGGTTCATCAAAAATTCCATTTCCTCATCGTATGTGCTTCGGCTGGACACCGGCGAGGCTGTGGACATTGAATGTGAGGAGGCAACACGAATATTCTCCACCTCACCTCAACTCCCCCTTATTCTTCTTCCTGGTGCGGCAGCAGTAGAGTCTCACCACACACTAAATGCATCTGCATATTGTTTGTGGGGTACAGAATACAGAGAATGGAAAAGTCAAGAATAAAAAAGAGAAGCATTTCCTCAAATATATAAATATATACACGTAAAAATTAAAAGAAAAAAAGGAGAACGCATTTAAAACATATATCTCAAAAAAAAAAAAAATGTAGGCAACCCCTCAAGCATCTCTGTTCTATGATTTGGCCTCACCGTCCGTCTACTCACTCCTGCTGGTCATCATCACTTGCACTATCCGTCATGAGTGCAGCCAAAACATCCGCTCGCTCCTGCTCTGCCACTTGACGCAGGGCGGCCTCCCGTGCCATGAGAGCATATGTGTCAATTGTCAGTGCATCTGACACCATTTCTTTTTGCCATGAGAAAACATTACGCCAGTTTACATGATTTGCGGGAGCTGTGACAGGCAAAGCTCGCAGCACCTTCTTGGATGCACGTTGTGGGCTTTTCTGGATCATCGGAAAGACGTTTTCTTCGTTAAAAACATCGGTTCCTTCTTGCGTTATTTTCCGTGAGTCCTTTTCTTTGGACGATGGTTGCTGCGTCTGTTCTCTATACCACGATTCCCAGGCGAGAACCTTTCGTTCCGCCAATGCCAAGCGCTCCTGAAGCTCACGCATCTCCGCCTTCATTGACGCAGCGTCTGTTGCCGTATTTTCGTATGGCACGGGGGCGGAATCATTCACAACAATGACGGTGGGCTCTTTGGTCCTAAACTCCGCCGCGGCTGCGGCTGCGGCTGCCGTTGGCAGTGAAGGAGCATTTCCATCGGTCGCCAAAAGGGGTGGCGTAGCGGCAATGGTGTTCAACTCCTTCGAAAAAAGTGTGGGCGGCCGTATCTGACGCCGAAGCTCCTCTGCTTCGGTGTTATTCTCTTCCAGATTTGCCTTGCAACCTTTTAGTGCCGTCTTCAATTGTCGTGTCTCTTCCCGAAGATGTGCCACCTCCTCCTGCGCCTCCTGAAGGTGCGAAAATAATTCTTTCGGTTGCCCGGTTAATTGAGCGGAGGCGAACGCCTGCACCGACGATGAAGCGTGCGTGGCATTCAATTTCAATCTTTCCGCCAGAATAGACTGGAGAAGTGTGTCACGCTGCTCGAGAACAATTTTCATCTCCGCAAGTCTTCTGCAAAGTGCCACGTTTTGTGCGGTCAGCTCCCTCAAAAGGTGATCCAGTCCCTCCACGTCTTTCGATTCCGGGTCTCCTTGGAGCGGTGGCGATGCAGACACGTCCGCCACCCCGGCTGCCACTTTCCCTTCTGGGTGGGAAAAGTCAACACAACCAACCCCTTTCACAGACTTCTGCTGCTGCTCTTCCCGGAGGTGTTGTTGTTGTTGTTGTAGTAAAATTCCACCAGGCAGAGAGGAAACGACGGGGTGGCTCGGCGGACGAAGACCGCTGCCGCTACTCTTAACACTGTGACTGAACAAGAGATCGGAGGGATAGTCAGTGGAAAGATGCACATCGGGGGTGGTCATGGTGGCAACGTCCTTCTTACCGCGGCGATTGACGGAGGCAATGTTGTGAAGGCCAGCGCGGAGTAGCTGCACCTCATGCTCCAAGACACGTATTTGCGCCCGCAAGTTTTCTTCCATGGCATTCACGTTCTTCTCTTCGCTCCTCACATCTCCATCCCACCAAAAATGCTGTGGAAAATCGGATTCCGCCTTGCGGTGCGGTCTGGACCCTAAAGACCGAAGGCGCGGCCACCAGCAGTTCTGTAAGCCCGGACATCCCTGCTGCTGGCAGTAAAGACATCGTCGCCCTTTAGCACGCAGAAACTGCTGTTGTGAAGTATGCTGATGATAGGGTTGCTGTTGCTGAACACCTGAGAGTCCAAGCATCACTTACACCACTTTCTCTACCCACACCCTGTACCTATCTGTTTTCACACCAGTGCAGATGCAATTGGAGGGGAAAGAGCCAGTAAATGTGGTGGAGAAACGAATAAGACATGAGAGGGCGTATCATCCCCTCTGCAGCAGCCATCCAGAAGAAAGCAACAAAAAAATCAGGAAAAATAAAGAAAACAAAAAATTGCACACTTGTGTAAATTGCGCAGAAGTACATAGGAAACAAACAAACAAAAAAGAGTGGACAACAAGATATAAACAGTATACGCATATATTTGTAGCATATTTCTTTAATTCATCCCTCTTTTTCTTTTTTTTTTTTTGTATTTCGGGTGTCTGCTTCTATTTATGCATCATGTGGTTTGCTGGAGAGGAGAAGAAGGCAGAGAGAGTCTTAAAAAACGGAGGTCCCTCATCCACTCCCTTGTGTTCCCACAGCAGAGATTTCTCCATTTCACTAGACGCATGGCGGAGAAATCCAGACATGACCCGACAAAAACAACTCCCTTTCCTCCCCTTTATTCTTCCTTTTTTTTTCTTCTTCTCTCCTCATCCTTTTTTTTTTTCCTTCCCAAATTTAAAAACTTTCCTTTTTCACTTGCGTGGCTTCTCCCTGAAAAACATTCCCGAGTCTCTTTTTTTTTTTTTTTATTCTCTCGGGGGGGGGGAGGACGGAGAGAGCGGGAAATCTGTCTCTCCGTCCCCACGTCTATCAGCCCCCTTCTTCTTTTCCCCTACAGACGTGTCATATCTTCACTTTTTTTTTCCATTCTTTTTTTTTTTTGCGGTAATTTGATGCGTTTCCTCTCGGCTCACGC
>NW_001849485.1:137752-142656 GCF_000209065.1 Trypanosoma cruzi
TCTTCCGGCGACACGTTCGTGATGGGCTGACCGCTGTTGTCGCGCTCCTCCGCGCGAACAAACTTGGCTGCGTAACTCGGGTCGCTTGCTGCCCGCACGGCGTCGAGCTTCATCCGCGCCTGCTCACGATTTTCGAGTGCGGCGTGGAGAGAAGTCACATCGAATTCGCTTTCCGACGGGAGCAAAACGCCTGCCTCCTCGGCAGCGGCCTCCACTTCACCACGACGTGCCTCGTTGTGTTGTACAAGTTTTGACAGGGTCAAAAACTCACTGCCGTCAAGGTACGAAACAAACGTCTCGCCAAATTGAACAAGCAGCGATTGCACACAAAGGGCAAACGGAGCCGCGGCCTCCCTTTGCATCTCATCTGCCGGCGTGCCAGGGTAGTAGTACACATCGCTTTCGTCAGTGCCTTCAATTGGACGCTCCAAGAGTGCGAAAAGCCTCTTTCGTCGTTCCTGGATCTGCAAGAAAACTTCGCTCTCTTCGTCGTCCAATCTCACATAGAGATCCTCCGGTTGCCCCTTGTTTTCGTTCCATTCCACTTCTTCCTCCGGGGGCAGAAGGCCGAGCTCACGTTTGATAATCTTCAGACGCATGCTGATATCAGCCACTACCTCCTGCCGCTGCCGGTAATCGCTGTATCGCAGATTGCCCGTGTCGCTGTGGCGCAACAGGGCCAAGTTGAGCGTCTCGGACCTGGTACCATCATGGTCCATCCAGTTGAAGCAATGTGTCTGGACAACCGCCATGATGTCTGTTAATCTTTTTCCCTTTTTTTCTGTTTCTTCTCTTTGTTTTTTTTGATTGTTTGTGTTTCAAAGCAATCAATTCTTTTTTTCACACTGTTTTTTTTTTTTTTTTTTTTTGTTATTGTTGTATTGATGTCTTTCTTTTTTATGTGTTTATTGAATGGCCTATAAGAAGAATAGCTTTGTTTGGGTATACTTCAACAGGGGCACGCATGTACGCAGAACACATCATCATAGTTGTGTTTATATGGGAATAGCCAAAGAAGAAGAAGGGCACACATGAATAATGAGAGACAGAGCGACTCGTCACAGGGCCGCAGTGCAAAAAACAAAACAAAACGGGAGAAAGAACACCAGCAACGTACAGCCCGAGCAGATACACATGTATGTACATTCATATATATATATATGTATATATATATATATATAACGCACACATGCAATCATGCACCTCACCAAAGAATTCAGAAACCGAAAGATAAAAAAAAAAAAAGGTTTCAGGGACTTCAGTAGGCGTAAAACTCAGACGGAGAGCATTTTCCCTTTCAGTTCTGGTGTCAATAGGTAAATACATTCCAAAAAAAAAAAAATGCCACTCTCCTTCAGTGCGTGAGCGTGTGCATCCGTTTATTCAAGCAGAGGTCACAACACGCACGTTGTGAAAAGTTATGATTCTTACCCCATAATAAAATTGCTCCACCTCTCTCTTTTCCCCCACCATTTCATCATCCCTCACTTTTTTAATTTATTTCTCTCTAGAGTGGAGTGCATGCGTGCTGGGTGTGCATGCACTAGAACAACTCGCACAGCCACAGCAACTTCGTCGTGGTCGTGGCGTTGACCAAGAGAAGCAACAGGGAATGCTATTAGGTAAGAAAGAGAGTAAAAAGCATGGGCAGAGCCAAAAACACTGTTCTCCCATATTTCTAAAAATGCAAAAACAACAACAAGAGGGGAGGGAATTTATGGGATGAATACAATATATATATAAATATAAATTTCTCCTTGTTTCACATGTGTCAGTCCCACACTTCTCTGACAACACCGGCTTTCTTTTTCTATATCTTTGTTCTTCTCTTGCTTTCTCTCGCGTACCACCGCCCCCCCCACACACATCCTATACACACACAAACAAAAAACCCCACACGCCGTGTGCGTACACCTACACACAGCCGCACACACAGAGAGAGAGAAAGCAAGAAAGAGAAAGAGAGGAAAGGGTGGAGAGATGCCTTTTTCTCCCTCACTCACGGTTCGACCGGCAACAAAGTTCGTTTGTATGACTTTGTTATAAATGAGTGCGGCTGCTCAAAACTCCACGACGGTCGCAGTGGTCCAGAATTGAGTTCTGTTCGCCATGGCGGTGATACAACCCGAAGCGTTGAACGTCTATCAGTACGGCTGGTATTTCGCCGGCTGCTTCCTCCGCGTGTCATTTTCATTGGTCCGGCTGCTGCTGTGGGAATACGGGTGTCAGGAAAGAGGTGAACGGTGATACAAGGATCATGGGAGCATGGTGTGGGCCGCCGTATCTTACTTGATCCTGCATTATGGCAGCCGCAGTAAATTTCACCCTCCTGATTGAAGTGATGACGTGAACAGTGACGGTCAGGGGAGCGTTGAGAAACACGATCAAAGAGGCGGTGCTGTCTAAGGTGCCGAAGACGCTGATCTAACTCATGTAGTGTTGGCGTGGTGCGCACATTGCACTCTTCACGTTGATGTGAGTTATACGGCAACGATTCGTGATTGCGTTGTGTTCCCATGTAAAGAGGCACTTCATGGTAACTCGTAACGAACACGCGTTCACGACTGACGTTTACATGTCCCTCTTCCTCTCTAAACTCCATTGCCCGTGATCTGTACTGTTCTTGATGCTGCCTTCGTACACTGGAGCGGTTACTTAAGTCTGCCAGATCATCAGACATATAATCCCGTTTAATAGGTCGTACAGGCTTTCCATCATAGTAAGTGCGCTCAAGGCCGGTGGGGTCGCGGTGGGCAAAGTCGTCAAAGCCCTTAGCGAGCTCAATTGATGCTTCAAAGGGAGAAATGCGCCCCATCATGCTTCGCGATGGGCGTCTTGTTTTGGCGGGGAAATGAACTCCCAAATGACTCGGAGAGGGTGCCCTTCCAAAGGCAGAAAGCGGGTCCTCCATGACGACACGCTCGGCCTCGCGTCTGCGCAGCCGCGAGTCAGCGCGGACAGGGGGCGGCTCCCTAAATTGTGGATTCAACGAAGCGAAGGGTTGGCGTGGGTACTCCGGGCGCTGTTGTTTTTGGTTGTTATGGGCTGCTGCCAGATGCTCCTTGAGGCCATTCCTGGGGAATCGTCGCTGCGACTGCTGCACCTCCTCAGCAGCAGCGGCGCTCATGTGTTTGTTGGCGCGTGCACGCCGTACGGGCGGGCTGCACCTCCTCTCCGCCTTTTTGTGTTTGTACTTTGCGGCAAAGACACCCGGCACGTAATTTCTTGGCGTCGGCGGCTTCGGCCGCCTCGGCTCCGCATCGCGGGATAGCGGAACAAAAAAGGCCTCGTACCGCTTTCGCACTGTCCTGGGTTCTTCCACGCTTCCAGGTGACTCGACCTCTTTCGCTTCGCTTTCCTGATCCTCCTTTTCTTCTTTTTCATCATAATCGTCAGGCAACAACTTCCGACGAACACCAAGCGGTGACCTCCCAACTTCATCTTTTCGTGGCACGGCCACCACTTCTTCCACTTCCCACAAAGATGAGTCATCTCCATTCTCTCTTTCCACTTCTTTGGTTTCTTGCTTCTCTTTTTGTGGCTCCCCTGACAAATGACGGCGGTGGGCGTTGATAACATTGATGTGGTGTTCTTCACAACATGCGCTGTGGACAGCAGCGGGGCCACAGTACAGACACACCTGCGAATCACATTTCACACAGGGGCTTACTGTATCTTTTCGGTAGCAAACACCGCAACCGTCATCAGCAGGAGGTTGCAGACGAACTGTTTGTTTCTCTTCTCGTTTTTTATGATACTGACGCCTTGTCGATTGCTTCAGCGGTGTACTGAAAGCCTCCTTGTCATCCCCGGTGTCAACCCGATGTTTGGATTCCTTTTCCTCTTCCTCCTCCTGCTCTTCCTCCTCTCCCCACAGAATGCTTTTTTTCTCGACATTAATCAACTCCTTCTCCGCTCGATCGCGTTCTGCTTGTCGTCTCCGCATGCGTCGTCGCTCCGTGCGTAGTCTGTGCTCCGCCTCTTCAGATAGATACCAGGCTTTCTTTGTCGCCTTCACAACTTCTTCCACTGCCCCACGAATGGCGGCCCGAATGACATTGGTGCAAAGCACCGCAGTGAGGGTATACCCATCCTTCCCTTCCTCCTTTGGTCCTTTTATCACCGCCGCCGTGGCAGCTTCGGCGGTAGAAGCTGCTGTTTCCACAGGCCACGCCAATGGCGGCTGCTGAGGCGTTGATTCCCGAGATTCCTCAAACTCCCGCATGCGCTGCTGAGCCGCACGCACACTCACTTTGGCGGCGTCAACAGCCGCCGCCCGCTCAACGCGACGGGCCTCCAACTCCTCTAGCCGACGTTTCGCCTCTTCCGCCAGGCGACTTGCTTCCGCTTTTGCCGCCAAAATGGCTTCCTGCGCCTGTTGCTCAATACCACGCAGTCTCTGCTGAACCTCGAGGTCCTTCTGTCGCAACTGCTGTTCCTGCTGTTCTCGGTATTCCTGCAACTGCCGCTTCGCCTCGAGGGCAACACGCTGCGCCTCTGCCGCCGCAAATGCCTCTGCCTCTGCCTTGGCACGGCGTACATCATCCGCAGCGCGTCTTTCCGCCTCCCTCAATGCATGTTCCGCTGCCCGCAGTTTCGCCTCAACCACCGCACTTTTTTCTTCCTCCTCGATCGCCCGCAGCGCCGCCGCATGTGTTGCCTGCCGCTCATTTGCATCCCGTAATCGACTCACTTCCTGCTCAACATATCGCTCTGCCTCTTGACGTGCCCGGCGGATGCGTTCTTCTGCTCGCTGTTCGGCTTCACGCAGCAACCGCACAGACTCCGCCAGCGCCGCGCGTTTTTTCCTCCTCCCGACTGGCGCGAAGTTCTGCCTCTTCCGGCATACGGAGCTCCGCTTCCCCTAGACGCGTCTGCGCCCTCATCAACTCCTCCTCACGTGC
>NW_001849485.1:142756-167264 GCF_000209065.1 Trypanosoma cruzi
CGGTGAAGTTACAGAAGCATCTCCACGTTTTTTGTTTTCACTCTCCTCAGGTGGCGGCACAACAGACGTCGTCGGGTTCGCCGAAAACTGCACAGAGGCAGAACGTTTTTTGCTGCGGTCAGCCTTCGCAAGGGCGCTTCGTGCCGGCACGTTGTCTGCCGGAACACGCACCGAGCGGCGTGATGCGTGTGAGGCGGCAGAGGATACGCCATCGTCAATCGTCACACGCAACTCATCGGGTCCAGTACGCTTTTTACCCGTCTGCGCAAGACGCGAGATGGAGTGACACGTTGGGCAGCGAATGTAGCGACCCGCGTTGTCGCAGTTGACGAGGGCGCACGGCTGGCACACGTAGTGGCGGCAGTCGACGAGGGAGAAGAAGACAAAGACTGGCGCAAACGGGTCTGTAGGCGGCGGCTTTGAATTCTTCCCGCAATAGACGCACAAGTCACGCTCCCTTGAAAAGCCGTATTGACGTGCGGACGCTATTGAAATGTTGTCCGATGTAAGGCCAGCCATTGCTCAAGCGCGCGGAAGTGAGCCTGAAAAAATAAAAAATAAATGACAGTTCACCGTCACCACACGGCACGCCGCAATCAAATTCAAACAAACAAACAAACAAAAAAACGGGGATGAGCCACACAAAAGTTTGATTTTCCCTTTTTTTCTTTTTAAGGTTGCTGTCTTTTCTTTTTGTGTGTGACGTGTTTTGTTTTCCCCGCCCGTTGATTGACTTCTACCGTGTTCCCCCTCCTTCGGTCCCCCTTCTTTTTTTTTTTTTTTCCCTCCGTGTGTGGTGAAGCAGAGAAAAAGAAAAGCGGAGTAAATTGCGGTGCGGAGTGATGCTTCTGCCCAGCAGGAACAAATAATAATAATAATAATAATAAAGGACACAAAAAGCCGTGGGGAAAGGTAAAGGAGAAAAACTTTCTGCTGCTCGATGCACAGAGCGGCGCCATCCGCTGTTCTTTTTTTTTTTTTTTGTTTCTCTTTTTCTTCTTCCCCTCCAGCCACCCTTTAATTCCGTCTAAACACGTCAGTTATCATCATTCATCAACGCCACCTTCCAAGAACAAAAAAAACAAAAAACAAAAAAAAACAAAAACAAACGCACCACCGTCTCTAAAAAAGGAAAAAGACAACTGACAGGAGATCTCATGCGGCTGCCCACGCGGGTGTCCACAACCGAACACGACAATCATCGCCACCGCTCACCACGACGTTACAAAACGGTGCTGCCGCAAATCCACGCTGCATATGATTCGGTACCACCAACGAGTACGATTTATCACTAGAGTAAACACAGTACGAATGGATAGCAAAGAGGGACGTGTCCTGCAATAGCACGTGGCTCTCGTTACAACTAAACGCGGCGTGGATGCTGCGATGGTTGCACTTTCCAGGCTCACCAAATGACATCACCTCTGCCGTGCCGCACCCACCATCCGAACGACGCAAATCCCAGAGTCTGGCAACGGAGTCCATTCCTGCAGAAAGAATAAAATTGCCTGTGCGACTGAACTTCACACTTGTCACAGGCACACTCGAATGGGCATTGTTTACCTTGGCCACCGGACGGCTGCTGACGCCATCGTACACAATCAGCGAACCATCCAGACTACACGAAGCAAGCAACCGTCCATCCAAAGAGAAGTCCACATCACACAGAGCAGCTGTGTGGCTATCATCTGTCCCTCTTCTATAGAAGCCTCCTCTATTCAACATTCCACTCCTGCCTGTAATTATATTGGTAGCCGCCGCATTATTCTCATTACCGGAAACTGTATTGGGTGTCATCAACTTCCATGTGCGTAAATTCAAAAGTCTCGGAGCTGTGTGGTCCGTGGCGTAAAGTATGTATTCACCCGAGGGATGAAAAACGGCCGATCGGATGGGGAATGTATCATGCAGTTTATGTAACACCTTATTATTGGGTTGACTGTAGTCACGCAGGTACAAATCCCCCTCACGTCCGCCTGTCAACAGGAGCGGTCGTGACGGATGGAAGTGCATCGCTTCAACAGACTGAGTGTGTTCGTGGAATCTTCGTGCCTCCGCCAGTTCAGTGATTTTATTGCTCGCGTTACGAACCCCAACGTTTCCACTCCCACCACTGCCGTCCAAACCACGGAACTGATTTTCCTGTCGCACCTCTTCTAGCGCCATCAGGTCTTCCATCGTCTTGAGTGAAAACACAACACACAGCCCGTTGTTTCCACCACAGGCCGCCAGAGAACCATCCGGCGATATATTGACACGACGCACAACCCCGCCTAGTGAAGAGGTCGTAAACCGTTCCCGCATTCGGTATGCCATTTGGCCCACTGTCGAACTCTCCGTGAGGTGCAGCGGCAAATACAACTTGGAGGCACCGAGGTAGCGCTCCACCACCTCATACGTCATGAAGTTCTCCATTTCAGTTATGTTGCTTGCTTCGTGCGCTAGGCCCATCGAGACAAGTTTTGACAATCGCTGGCTGTCTTTTTCTAACCGTGGGACCACAACTCCTGTCGCATCGGCCACCGCCGCGGCTGCCCCCAAGTACCCATCGTGGTGTAACTGCCGGATCATCATTTGGTACAATTGACGGGAAAAATTCTGCCGCAGACACGCCGCACGTGGCCGCTTCCGAATAACTGCGTTGCTGTGATCCACCGTGTTGGTGTGGTGCGGCGTTGCCGTCGCCTCACCTGCCCCATTTTTCCCCTCCGCTTCTCCTGACATTCCCTGCTCCGTGCTGCCCACACATGTGTTCAGAGAGAGAAAAAAAAAAAAAACAGAGAGCAAGCGAAATAAACCACATAGGAAGAATGACAACTACCACATGCACAAAGGCACACATAGACACATATATAGAAAAAAAAAAAACACCATCGTAAAAACACGAAAAAAAAGAGTCAAAAACAATTTGCGTTTCTTTTTAACATTTGCAACTCACTTGGAAGACTTTAACCTCCTTCCACACACACACATTCCCTTCTTAATTCCTCAAAAGAAAAAAAAAAGACGGAGAAAAGATGTCCAACACAAATGACGCGCGCCACACTTCCCGCCCCTCTGAAACTACCAAGCAGGTGCGAATGCAAAAGCGCGCCTGTTTCCCGTCAGACACATTTCCCACGCCATGAATAGTCCATAAGGGATTTGCGTGTATTATCCACCTTGAAGGAAGTTCTCCATTCAATTACCCGCTTCATCGCCAGTCGGGCAGCTCATTAGGCACGGAAAATAGAAAGAGCTCTCACATGCCGCCATTTCAATGTGACACTTCTGTTACATGGCTCTTAGAGAAAAACAAACAAGAAGGAAAAACAAAAAAGCAGGGACAAATTGAATACGCATACATAAATACACATGCTTGGCTTCAAATAAAATGATTAAGCCCGTGGGAGTCAAAACAACAACAACAACAACAACAACAATGAAAAAATTTACGTGTAATGGTGCCATGGTCCTCAGAGATAAAGAAGTTGTAACCGATGGTAAAAGATAATAAACATAACTTGGAACAGGCGTAGTATACATGGTTTGTTTATTTGTCCTCTTCGTTCACAATTTCCCCTTCCCAAAAGAGAAGGAAAAATATGTGACCAATACATCCAAGCAAAATGTCCCTGCGTTGCAATGCAAGTGCTACTTGTGCGACTCGTAAGACGGAGCTGTAGAAAGACCGAGGTGGTGAATCGTCCTCCCGACAAGACCGCTTCCAATCGCCCTAACCAGCAGATGCATGTGCGGGTCCTTTCCAGATGCGTTTGACCTTGCCAAACGGCGGGAGGCTACCCACGCATCGAGAGTGTCTGCAGGCAGACGATTCTTCCCTGGAGCTGGTGTGAAACGTGGCGGAACGGCTGCAGTCCCATCCTTAGAAGCTCTTCGAAAAATATCGGGAGATTTCAGCGACCGTTTCATCATGGGAGAACTACTCTGGGAATGTTCATCCTTCTTCACGACGCCTGCACTCACCGCGAGTGCCATAGGGGTCATGGTGAGAAGAATTGCCGTGCCTTCATTTACCGCGTCCTCGTCAATTATTTGACTTGCCTCAACGTCCAGAGGAAGGACAAGGGGAAATAAAACAAAGCCACGATCGCAAAGAGTATCCACAAGCTTCAACGCTTTTGAAAGTTCCTTTTCGTCCTTTCCACGTGTTGTGGAGGATTTTTGCCCGGTTAAATCCTTCGTTCCAGAGACGGAAGAATTTACCAGTTTATCCTGTCGCTGGTATCCCAAAATGGAAGTCGACATCTGCGTCATCATGTACGGAGTTGGTGAAATCCGCGGCATTTGCGACAAAAGAAGAATTCGCAATTGTTGCCTACGCTTTTCATTGATGTGCTGCAACACAAGTTCGTCTTCAGCAGAACACAATCCCAGATGCAGGAGACTCACGTTGCCTGAAAGAAGCGGCGGTAGAAAAGCCGTTCTCGTCGTGCGTTGACTAGCCGCCTGATTTCTGACCAACGTGGCATCGGCGACCTCTTTTGCCAAAAGTTCTGCAATGTGGTTTCGTGGTTTTGGTATTCCCTCGTCATGAAGTTCAATAAAGTTCATAGAAACCAATAGGAGTCGAGGGACAGAGTAGAAAGATGAAGCGGGAAAGGGCAATCGGATTGCGCGGCAAAATCCACGAGGATTCGGGCGGTATGTCGGCGGGACGCAACCGTATTCCATGAGTAGTGACACCATTGGCCCGCGGGCGTAGTCAAAAGGTGTAAGGCCATGCTTATTCATACGCAACATGCTGCGTAAGAAAACGGCCGGGTGTGATTCATCATCATCCAATGCATCCGCGTCTCCAGTTTTCATTGCTCCGCGCAATTCTGGGGAAAGAGTTTTCTGCGGTAGTTTTGGCATATCCATCAATGCAAAATTTGGTGGCATCGTACTCGGTGGATCATATTGATAGTATGTGAAGTAACACAAGGCGGCCGCTAAAAAATATCGGGTAAGTCGAAGCTGGCCATTCTGCACCAGAATGTGTAGTATCGTGTCTTTATTTTTGCGTGTCGCGTAGTTAAGTGTGATCATTTCGCCGTCACTTGATTCCCAGCAATTCAGAGGTCGGGAGGCCGCCAAGAAGAGTTGTACTGCCGAAGTTGTGAGGGGGGCCCTTTGATCCATAAGGTAAAGCAGGGTATCAATCGTCCGACTCGACGGCCGCGGTGCGTGCAGGAGAAGGGTCGTGTGAAGCGCCCAGTCACACAAATAATACGCAAAGTACCGTGGTGGCGGAGGCGGGGGTGTTGGCTCAAACGGCGTTGCCCCTTGGCGCAGCGACAAGTTGAGGCTTTTTGTCCCTTCCAGCGAGACAGATTTTCTGAGTGTCTTCCGTTGCACGGACGCCGTAGAGAGCGTACTTTCTGTGCCTCGCTGCGCGTGTGATCGTAAAGGAGCCCCATTGTCCGTTGTGCCGTCACTCATTTTCTTTCGCGTAGAAAATGAAGCAGAGGCCGGCGTGTGGGACGCCGCACGATCAATTGATTTTTTTCTTTGTTGCAATGGTACGGGTCGTGCGGCTGCACCAATGCCCCATGTTACCGCCGAAGCCGTTTGTCGTTCGCGAGCCGCCGTCATCACATCCATGTACCTTAGGTTGGTTTCAGTCTTGTCAGCATCGCCCTTTTCCCCTTCCACACCCGGATCAGGCGTCTTTGCATCGAGTGCAAGGATATTCACCACTGCATTCTTGTTTTCCCTTGCCTTCTTGGTATTCCCTTTATTTTCGTTCAAAGCAGCTATTTTATTGGGGGTTTTACGTGCTGCGTGAATGCCAAATGTACTATTCTTTCGATCCCCACGTGTTGGCGGTGATGTTCCACGAATAGAAAAGGTTCTTGTATATGTGTGTTGGGTTTCCGGGGCCGCCTCGTCCGCCACTCCCGCATCTTCCGAAAGCCCAGTATTGGGGTCAATGCGTTCATACTGCTCAGCACTCAAGAGTGCAGCCGCGTCGGGAACATCAGAAATAGCTTTCAATACATTCATACTGCCTGCGGCAATAGCAATCACATCAATGTGATACTTTTCCATTAAGTAACGCCATTCATGTTTGACACAGGCTTGTAGCTCTGCTGGAGACAAGCTCATGAGATCCATCAGCATAGCAGAGTTATCGAAGCGGACGGCCAATTCAATTAACTCATGAAAATGATTCGACATGATTGTAAGCACGTGACGCTGAGAACTTGGAATTGCCCCACCACCATGAGCCGCCGCAATGGCAGATGGTGGTGACACCACACAAACCGCTGCTGCTGCAAGCTGACGAACGTATTGTCTTGTCTTTTTTACAATAAATCCCCAGTTGTAGCTGGGAGATGTCTCTGTCTTTTCATTTTTCACCGGTGAAGACGTTCCAATATTGGTAAAACTAAGAGGGGATTGCGTTTCTGGGGATAAAATATCGGACGCTGAACTCATTGGCAGCAACGGAGTGGATTTAATCAAATAGATTGGAATGGCCGAGGCGGCGGGAAGCAGCACACTCAAAAGCGAGGTCCACTCTGCTGGCGTCACAGTCACCTCCTCAAGTCGGCCCACAAACTGGGCATAAAGAACATTGGACCAGAAAGCATTGATGGCTTCTGGCTGCATGAGAATATGCTTCACGTCGTTTGCGTAAAGCACTGCAACTCGTAGAGCCACGATGGGATGTAGGTTGGAGTAAACCATCGAAAGGAATGAAAACTTTGTGGGCGCCGCTGGAAGATGTCTGAGAATGGCAAGGAGCAAATCCATTTCTTCTTCCGCGTAGTAGAGACGTGTAGCGAGTATAACCCAACAGGAGGAGGCCTCCAAATTTCTTACGAGATCTTCATTTATTGCACACCTGTCGGAGCTTGCATTGGCCGTATTTAAACGACTGATAGAGCCAAATTCCTCCTCCCCGCCATTCCGCGCACCCGCACCACCCGCGGTCCGTGAAACCCGCTGCTGCACTATTAGTGAGACAATATTGGTGTAGCTTAACCGTGCGGCCAATGACAACGCGGTTTGCCCATCCCTGTCCTCATAGTACAAATTATCAAAGCGAAATTTTCGCAGCAATCGTTCCACGACCAATAATAGGCGACGAACACCAGGGATGGTGATTGGGTCACGGTACGGCGCGGGATCTTTTTCGGAAGCCCGTGTACTCACATCCACATCCAACGAAAAACAACGCGTGGAAAAGAAAAGCTCCCCCAAGCTTGCGTTTCCCTGAAAAAAGGCATGACTGCCGCACTCCACTGAGTAGATGTGGACCGCCCTGCGCAGGAGGAAAATCAGCAGAGTATCACCCGTCACAGGGTGAATAAAGGAGGGAGAAAGAACATATGAGTACTGTTCCAGCAGTGCGATGAGACTCTGCGGGTTATATTCAGCACACAGAAAGACCAGTTGGGTGTAGTATACCCTTTTCTTTAGGCTCATGCGTGGGAATTCGAGAGCACCTTCCAATGTAAAAGGGGATTCCATCCAAGAAGATGTCGCAGTTGCTTCAACAAATGGGATTGCAAGTGGAAACTTCAGGCCTTCTTTGGCATCCGGCGAAATCGTTGTCCACATGCCGCTGTTGCTTTCTCCTCGTTGCACTGAGTCACGTTTCATGAATAGCGAACTTTGGCTTGTGACTTCCTGCGAGCTTTCCTCCTCCACTTCATCGTCTTCTTCCTCTTCACCGAGCGGTACCTGCTCATCCAAAAAGATTTGAAGCTTCGTGCCTTTTCCAGGACACGCACGCACAGCAAGCATCCATGCATCGTTTCCCTCGGCATCAAAATTGCCCTGCAACACGGCCCCGCTTTGAAGAAGCAGACGCAAAATGTGCAGTGTGTCAATGGTAGTTCCAGCGGGGAGCGTATCAACTGGCTGGCAAATGAGCTCCTGAATTGCCGTCTGTTGCAGTTTTTCCGCCTTTGGAAGCTCCTTGTGCTCCAGTATCTCCTGTACGGAACCCAATCGAAGGCCAAGAGAGAGAAATACCGAAACCGTGTCCACATCGGCAGAACGCAATGCAAGACGAAACGGCGACAGAAACCACTTGCTTTCGCTGCAAGGAATGCTGCCTGTTGCCGGTACATACAATGGACTCATCTCACATTCATTCAGAAAAAAGTCACATACATGCGATAGACCCAGGGTGGCAGCCAGCTGAAGTACCGTGAACCCAAAAGGGCTTGTAACTTCTTCCACAAAAGCGGTACCAATAACGCCGTGTTGTTCAACCATGTGGCGCAAGTCTTCCACACAGTCTGCGCGCTGCCCATAGGAGCGTATAATAGACATCAAGTCTCTGCAAAGCGGACGCATCTCCGCCAAGCGCTTTTTGGCATTCTCTAACTGGTCCGAGTCCATCATTCCCTCCAAGGACGGAGTGGCAAGAAGTTGTCGAGAAAATACAACAGCATCGCCCGTGGCAATGCGTACTCCACCATATTCACGCAAAAACGATATGAGTGTTTCCACATGCTGCATGGCACTCACAGTTTGTGACGAGTGCGTGGTCTCGGTGGAGATGATGTCCGCCATGGCGTACACTTCCTCAAGCGGAAATCCCTGTTCCAAAATACGTATAGATGCCAATGTGGTGAAACCACTTCCCCCTTTGGCAAGCAACATCTGCACAAATGTACTTCGTCGTCGATGCCTTCCTGTCCGTGATATCCGGGCATTTAGCGTGGTGCGACGGCGTGACAGCGGTGCTTTTTGTGTACCGGTTTGGTCGCCCAACTTCCCTGCATACGATTCTGGCGTGAGACTCGTCCGCCACAGGAGTGCTGAAGAGACGCTCGTTTTTTTCTGATATCTTGTCCGCCTCCGTGATTCCTGAAGTTCACGTGCCTTCCTCTTCTGCTGTCTTTTCTTCTCTCCGTCATAATAAAGCACGGACTTTCTTCCCTCCACCTCGGCGGGCGCACCATCCTCGCAAAGGTCCATCTCCCGCCGCTTCGCGTTGTAGCGGGTGAAAAACTCCTCACGGAACGCGTCATTGGCAAAGTAACGTGGCTGTGAAAGGAAGTAAAGTGTTAAATTGTCAAGACTCTCCGCGTCGCTCGACAGGATCGCCACGCAGGTGCCATCAATCACTGGCCCACCCGGGTTCGGCAACGACTCTGGCATGAGTGACGCAATAAGTTGTGCTGCGGCCTCCTGATGCGCGTGAATTGCAACAAGAAGCGGTGTCATGCCCTGGCGATTCTTTTCCACAATATTTACCGCCTCGGGCCGTTTCAAAAATTTGTGAATGCAGGAAATTCGTGTAATTTCCTCGTCGCTAAACTGAAAAATGATGTATTCAATCACTTGTAGCATGCCCTCTCGAGCGGCAAGATGCAAGGCGGTGTTTCCATTCTTTTCAATCGCTGAAATATCAAGGACATTGGAACCACGCCGAAGTTTGTCCTTCGCGTACTCCAAGAGTTCAAGTGCCAGGTGTTCATTTCTATTCATAATGGCGACCTGAAGCGGGGTTGCATACTTTGTTTTGTTCTGCAGGTTCAATGAGGCCCCCTTCGCAATGAGTCCTCGCGTCACTTCCAATTGCCCAAGCTCGCACGCCAGATGCAGCGCACTACTCTGTGTGAGTGGGTCCAATGCATCAACGTCTAACACGGCAAGAAATCGAGATTCGCCCTCTTCGGCAGGGTCTTCATGAAAGGTTTCTCTTTTAGGTGAACGATGTTGGATGGTGCGAGTTGAACTGTTCTTGTAGTTGGACACATTGGAGACGGCATCGCAGCATTCCAGCAGTTTAAGAGCGGCCTCTTGACTACCAAACGTGACGGCCAGAAGCAGCGGCGTTAGACCGTCCAGCGTCACGTTGAGATTCGCACCATTTTTAAGGAGCGGTGGTATGAGGGATCCGATATTGTTTAGCGCGCACCAACATATTGGGGGTGCCACCCCCGCCAAATTTACTGCCACCTGCGAGCGGTAATGTGACGTCTGCAAGAGGGCCGCCGCAATTTCCTCGCTGCGACTGGCACAGGCAAGTTCCAGACAATTCGTTCTCGTCACACGATCAAAACTCGACGGTGAAGCTCCCATTGCAAGAAGTCGCATTGCAATTTTTGTGTAGCCAAATCGGCATGCCATAAGAAGTGCCGTCTCACCACTACGCGTTAGTACGTTCACCGCGTGTCGCTTATGCTCCGCTGGAAGTAATCGACTCAGATAATACAGCAGCAGATGCACACACTCCTGGTGTTTTTCAAGAAGAGCACAATGGAGCGGGGTGTACTCAACGCGATGCAGCATGGTTGCAGAAGTGCACTGTCGAGAGTTTCCGGGAGAAAAAACTCGCATCTGCTTTGCTGTTAAAAAATACTCCGGCTCATTCCCCACCATTTTCAGTGTAAATGAATTGAGGGTCTCTGAAATAGACATACGCTCAAGAAGGGCGTACAAAACCTCCGTATAGCCTAGTGTTGCGGAACCGAGTAGCGCCATGCGTCTCTGACGTTTACTTGCATCGTCCTGACTTACAAAATCTGTAAAGGGGTGTACGGCAATGCGATACGCCGCAACACGCTGGCGCTGTGTGAGTGCGATGCATAAAGGCACCAAGGAAACATCCTCTGGAATGATAGCGACTCCAATGGCACCTTTATTCGTATCGTCACTGCGACGCTTAAGAAGCACCGGAGGGAAAAATAACAGATCCTCCTTATCGGACTTTGCATTTAACAGCTGACGAACACCCGAGGCCGTGACACGCAGAGTGTGCCCCAGTGAAAGGGTCTCTCGTTCATCTTGAATGAGCTCGTGGCTATCATGGCCGCTGAGGAGCGCGCTTTCGCCGCAGGTGACAAGCCGAATAAGCGCACAGTGCATCATGTTTTCGTCAAAGAGCAGGGGTAATTTTAGGGGAAATACTCCAGGAATAAACTCACGGCACGTTTCAACCAACTCATCTGGCGTTCCCACCCGCGTTGCAGGAGAAGAATTCGGCAAAAAAGTGTTTCTCATCTCTGTTGTCACCGTTTGGCTGGCCAGCAGATGTGACTCATCAAAGACAAAACGTACAATGACCCCAGCGGAGGGTTTTACGCGCTGGAGGACCTCCGTAATTAGGTTTGAGGCCTGCAGGCTCACAGCAGGTCGGAGACCAACCGGCGATGGTAATGTCGTGAAGGCAATCCCAAGAGACTTTCCGTTGACAGTAAACGATGCACTGTGGGCACCAAAATCCACGTGGCAACCAACAACCAGGGACTGAGAATTATACACCGGCACCCCTCTCAGGACGACTGAATTACCGCCGAACGCCAAGTTCCAATGAATGGAGCTTGTTTCTTCTGAGTCTGAAGTGGAACCATTCCCTTTCTTTCTCAAAACTTCAACGGTGGGGACAATGCTTTCCTTTGCAGCATACGCTGCCGACACCATGTGGGCTTCTTCCGATGTTTCGTTAGTTTGTGCGGAGGCTGAAGCTTCGTATATTGGTGATGAGAAAGGTCCATTGGTGGGACTTGCAAATCCAACATCATTGCCTTCATTATTGTTTTCTAACAGAATCCTCAATAAGGGAAAAGGCAAATTCTCCGAGTCCTTCTCCTTGTCCTCCACCTCCTTTTTTTCTTGCGCGTCCTCATCCAAGACCTGGTAAACGGCGTTTCTTCCCCTTTCATGTTTCATGGGACGTATGATGACTTCCTCCACAACTTGGTTGACCTTGGATCGATGCAAGATATCAAAGGAAATTCCTATGGAATTGCGGTCACTTCCAAGGGGAGGATGCGTCGAACGTCCATCGGCAGCGGACGTACATTCCTCTGAGCACCACCCAACAAAAACAGTAGAAGTTTGCAGTCCTGGCATGGTTTCCGGATCCCGTTCCAAAGATGCGGAGAAGCCGTTGAAGGCGCTCGTGCTCACAGGAACACCGCTGAGTAGAAAATTCAAGGAGACATGCACCTCATAGTAGAAAGTCAGGCCGTGCGCTTTTGCTGCTGCTTCTTTCCTCTCTCGTTGCCATCTTACGTGTGGTGATACTGTGGGGTCATCGTCGGGCCATAAGTCTGCGTGCCGTGGTGGGAGTTGTATGACATGTGCATTTGCGGTAGACGTGTCTCCAACCAGAAGGAAATGCGAGTCCGTTGCCTTTAGAGGTGTGTACCCCCACCTGTCCACCCGCCGCATAAATGATGTAGTAACGGCTGGTAATACGGCACACTTGACCGACGAGATTTGAAGGCGGTCTAAACGCTTCTTCCCAAGAATGAGCGAAAAGGACACACCAGAAGCCGCAGAAGAGGAACCGACTCGCGTCGCTGCCTGCGCATCTCCGTCCTCTTCCAATTCTAACTTCGTCACGGGAGGGTTCTCTGCAGATAATTTTCCCTTCTCATCCTTGTCGGTATCCATGGTCACTTTATCGGTCCGGGAAACCACATGCTTCTTCCACCTCATTCGCTCCTGCAAGAAGCGTCGCAGCGTCTCGCACAATTCCCTGTTCACTGACAGAAAGTTTCCATTGTTTTGCATAGAATCCGTGACTAATGTTGGGTCATAATATAGTCTTCCTCCAGCTCGCCGCGTAGAGATTCTGCGTTTGTGTTATCCTGGACTTGATGGACCACGCTCCGCATATATTTTTTAATATTGGACCTCATTTCTGTGACGTACGCCATGTAATTGGGATCATGACGGTTGGGATTCAAAAAGAGCCACACAATGAGTGCGTTGGTATTGTAAAACCCAACTGACATAAGATGCCGCAGTACTTCCATTTGCCCAGTTATCAGTGCTGCATAAAATATGATTCCCGCATGCTCCCTGCTTTCCAATGCATGCAAGTAGGAGTCTGAAGGTGAAAGTACAAGAGACGCAAGGTCATCAAAACGTCCTTCTGCAATAGCTTGCAACAACACATGCAGGACATCTGGGAGGGCTTGCGTCTGTCGCAGGGGCAAATATGTATCGCAAGCGTTTACAAGCCGTACGGTCGTTGTTACAAGATACTCACGCGGTACCAG
Organism: Trypanosoma cruzi; assembly: GCF_000209065.1. Classification (NCBI taxonomy): domain Eukaryota; phylum Euglenozoa; class Kinetoplastea; order Trypanosomatida; family Trypanosomatidae; genus Trypanosoma; species Trypanosoma cruzi. The sequence goes on from NW_001849485.1 coordinate 155,719, forward strand.
TTCCACAAGCTGAGCCATTGCCAAGGGATCAATGGCTGCATTAACATACCATTCCACAAATCTTTCCCCGGCGTTGTTGTCGTCATCAATTTTCAATGCAAGAACACGCGCAGAGAAAGGAAGTAATAGTTCTTTTCGCAATCTTGATTGGACACTGCGGGGCGACAGAGGGGGCACAATGCGCAGTTCCCGTACTTTCTCCAGTAACGGTCGTATCCGCAAGCGCAACTCCAAATTGCTGCCGCCTGCCTCAGTACCAGCGGTAGTGTCGTAAATATCTTCCAATTTCCCTCGCTTCGAGTCACAAATGCCGTACTCCCGGTCTAAGTCAGTGGCACCATTCTCTTCATTCTCGCGTTGGATTGCAATTTCTTCCTCCTCCAGTTCACGCAGGAGTGCATTCAACTTTTCGTGCCGCGCTTCCACAAATGTTCGGTCTTCTCGGTACCTCTGACGCGGCGCGACGCGCCTCAACTCTCGCTGTCGGAGATGATAACTGCCCTCTTTGGGCAGCACCTCTCTTTCTCCGCGCTCAATATCCGTATCCAGAGTCTTGTAATACTCATGGAGTAGCGCCTCGTCACGCCGTAATTCACAGAGTCGGCGGTTCACACGGTCTATTAATTCCCTCAGCGTCGTGCAGGCTCTCACCACCGCAATTCGGTAGAAAAGAATTTCCTCTTGCATGGCCTCCATTTTTCGCCTTGCGTAACCCTTTTTCTGCTGTTTCTTCATTATTTTCATCTTGGAACGCAGCGCAAATTCCTTTATCATGGCGAGTCCGTTCAGAAAATCCTCCTCGGTGCAAGAAAAGACATCCAGCGCCTCCAAAAAAAAGTTTGGGTCATCATTCGTTGTCGTGGGCAGAGTCGTCGTAAATGTCTCCTCTTTCAGGGCGGCAAAGTCCTCGAGCCCCCTTTTATTTGAAATGGACGCGTTGCCCACACGAAAGCGTGGAATCTGAAAGCCTGGTTCCGCTGCCATACAAATCCGGGAGGAAAAGCAGAAAAGTCTGCCGTAACTGCTATTTAGAGTAAAAATGGAAGGCGCCCGTCACAGACACGTATGCCAATTCACGCAGCTGTGCCGCACGCACGTGAATATATGATTGCGACGTGCCGTGTTCCTTTTTTTTTTTGTGTGCGTGTGTGTGTGTGGGAATAAACTCGCACAATTTGATAGCTCTTCTGTCACTCCCTCCAGCACAGCAGCTGCAGGAACCCACCCTCAGAATCATACATGCAAGCACAAAAAAGAAAATATAAACAAAATAAAAAGAAAGGCCGGAGGAAAAGATGCATGCGTGAGAATTGAAAAAAACAACAACATGAGAAGAGTCATTTACATTTCAAAAATACCCACACAGAGGACTGTGGCTTGCCAAGACAAAAACAACTACAAGAGGGAAGAAAGAGGAAACGGGCATACGTCGCATCCGGTCTACATTTTATTTTATTTTCTCTCTTTCTTGTTGTTCTTTTGCCTCGCGTGCCATAAACTCAAAAAAAAAACCCTTTGCTTTTCTCTCTCTCTCTCTCACTCTCGGATTCCACAGGCTCCCCCCTTCACAAAACTATCCATAGCGATAGATGCACACAATGCACAAGCGAGAGAATTGCGCGCCAACACGGAGAGACGTGAAGCAAAACAACAAAAATGCACACAGAAAAAACAAAAAACAAAAACTACACAAGTAGAAAGAAAGAAAAAAAAAAAAAAAAGAAAAAAAGAAAAAAGGAAATTGACAGCCTTTTTTTTTGATTACATGACATGCAGTCTTTCCGCTTCCTTTTTTCTGAATAAACGAGTTAACGCCTTTTCTCCTTTTTTTTTCTTTTTGGCTTTGACCCTTCAGACCAACTCCCCGGCCACGCCCTGTCTTCTTCCTTCCCTCTCGTTCCCTGCTGGTGCCGGGAACGCACTCACCAAAGCGGAGCTTTTCCTTGTGCTAGCGCATTCTAACTTCTCTCTCTCTTTTTTTTTTTTGTCCGTCTGTGCCAGTTGTTTTCTTCTGTTCCCCTCCCGTTCTTTCCTTGAGCCTGTTTGCATACATCCTTTTTCCTCGGTTGCGTCACCCTGCGCCTTCTTCCTTCAATTGTGTGTCTCCTGAGCAGCCTCCTTCATGCACTGCATGAGCCCCAGCGTTTTTTCCTTCCAGCGTGAAACGTGAACGGCAAGTTCCTTCACCTCCTGCAGGCTCAATACACGTGGTTCCACCCATGTGATGTGCACCTCCTGTGTGAGGCCGTCGATCTTCCCCATGATGATACCCTGCGCCAGTGCCGCGAGCAGCAGTGGTTCCACCCGTTCCTCGTCAACCGCACAACGCCGCGCAATCACATCAAAGGTAAACGTGCGCTCGTTAAACGGTGTGTAGAAAACAAGGTGAAGAAGAGCCATCAGTCGCACCTTCTTCGTGATGGAGGGAAAGAATTCGGAAAGGATGGGGCTCGCCGCCATTTCCGCCTTGTGGGCAACGGCGTACTGTTCAAACTCCTCCACCTTGCCATCATTGCAGAGACGCAGCCATTCGAGTATCCACGCGTGTTGCACAGAATCCGCAAGGCGCTCCGTGAAGTGACGTTCGTTCAGAAACTTACCAAAGTTATAAATTTCCTCCGAAAGGAGCGCCGAAAGAGCAGCTTTGTAGGCAAGAGACAAGAGGTCACTCTCAATAATCGGCATCTCGGCACGCTCCGCACTCTTCACGGTTTCAAAAGCGTTCGAGTAGTATTTTGTGTACTGCTGGCGTATCTCGTAGTCCTTTCCACGGGCCTGGCAATGCAGTGCGGCTAAAACGGGCTCCACCTCGTGCATCTGCTTGGAGTGGATGAAGCTCTCTACCTTGTCAAGAATCCGGCTCGCCTCTGAGGCAGCCGTTCCGGCGGGCGAGGACTTGTCGTTGTAACTGTCCAGCAGCAACAGGGCCCGGATGCAATTGGCCATGTTCTCGCCCTGCTCTGAGCTTGTAGAGAGAGCGACGACGGCGCCATTGAGAAGATCAAGTGCCTTTTGGAGAGTGCTATTTGGGCAGAAGCAGATGTAGTGCAGGAGTTTGACGTAGGCCGTAGGCGACATGTCCATGCGCGTCACCTTCAAGACGTTTTCATGCAGTTCATAGGCAGACTCCAGCACCAAAGGATCACGCACGGCCAACAGCAAGTCGTCGGTCATCTCGCACCATAAGGAACGCTCAAATTCCTCCTTGGCCCGCTTTAACACATCCGCCGTTGCCGTGCGACCAGCGGCCTGTAGGGAGTTGCTGAGTTTTTCCAAATACGCCTGGGCCTTGGCCTCCATAGTTTACTTTTGTCTGTTTTTCTCTTTCTTTTCTGTTCTCTTCTTCTGCGTTCTTTCCTTTCCTTCTTTCTCTCTCTCCCTCTGTGTGCGCGTGTGTCTGTTTCCTCCTAGTGTGGCCAGAAATACCGGGCTTGCCGCTGCTTCCAATATTGTTTCTACTTTTTTTTTTCCCTCGCCCCAATACAATGGAGAATTCCTCAACGGAAGCCGCAGAAGAAAAAAAGAAAGAGAAAAAGGAAGAGAGAGAGAGAAAGAAAAAAAAGAAATCACACGTATGACGGGAAAAAAAGAGGCCCACTGCAGACAGACCCACGCGCATGCTTACACGCCGCGTGAAACCCCTTTCCCATTGTAGTTAAGGAACGGGCATTTAATTTTCAAGCAGTAATGTGTTTTCAGTGTGACTTTCCGCCAACTATGAGGAAAGGCTGCATCTCTCACCTGTCTACCATGCGGCACTGAATAGACACACACGCACATAAAACCAAACCAACAGAGTAGTTAACCGCATGAGTGGGGTGAAGGGCAGCGAGGATATGGAAATCCACTCCTTCTCTGCTTCCCCACCAACAGGAACACACCGCTTTAGTTAGGAGAAAATACACACACACACACACTGATATATATATATATATATCCATTTCTTTCCCACACTCTCTTCTATTCATCCAAATGAAAAAAGGAACGTTATGCTAGAGGGAACTACTGAGAGATCACCACTCAGAAACACGTTTCCCCTTTTTCTCTCTGTTTTCTTTTTCTTTTTTTTCTTCTTCTATGGAACACAAAACCTTTACCGGTATTCATGTATATATTTATATGCGCGCATGCAAAAAAACACCCAGGCCAGTAAACCATGTTTAATTTCTTTCTCTTCTTTTTCAGTCCACCTTATCATACGAACGGTCCTTTTATATTCAACAAAACAAAAAACAAAAGAAAAAAAGAAAAAAAAATCCGTCACGGGTGCAACATTTAATGAACACAATGATCCGTTAAGAAGCTCTGAAAGCCCTCAATAAAGAACCACATGAGCACTACTTGCGGCACACATCGTATTGCCTCAACACGCGCACCCGCGTACAAGCCACGGATACCTTCCTGCGCATACACCTGACGCAGACAGTCCCGCACACCCGCGTACACCACCCCACTCTTCCCTTTTCCCGACATGCCAATTCGTCGCTTGGCCACATCAAGTGGAAATGCAACAAGGATGGATGCCAGGGCCGCTGCCCCACCGCCAGCGACGGTGGAAACTATGTTCTTGTATGAGGGGTGTGAACTGAGAAAGTCCTTCTCAATGAGACGGTACTTCATCGTTTCGTACACCGCAAAGCTCACAAGGATATCCGGCACCCGCTGCATGAGGGATGCCCCCAGTCCACGGTAAAAATTTCGCAACGAGTGGGTCTCCGCGTAGATGCATCTTATGGTGTTAAATATGCCGTTAAACTGCCGTTCGCCAGACATGAGGCGGAGTCGCACCACCTCGCCAGGGTAAACTGCAACTCCCGCAATAGTGGCAGAGATACCACCAGCGCCACACTTCATAAGAAACAACTCAAGAGTCTCGCCGCGGTGATGAGCATCCCCAGCGGAACCTTTGCGTGGTCGCACGTACCGCTCACAGATGTCTTGAAAGAAAAACTTCAGCTGACTATACAACACAAACTGGATGCCGGAGTAGGGGACGCGAATGATCATAGAAGTAAGGTTTCCCTTCCAGAACCCCTTCCAACCGTCTTGCTCCCTGATATGTCGGGCAAGCTGAAGGGTGCTGTACTCCTTGTGCTCTCCAAGCTGCTGCATCACAACCACACGCTGAAAGGGCGACAGCAAAGACTTAGCAGCTGCACCACCGAGTCCACCGGCAACGGCATTCACCCACGGCGTGTGCTTCTTCTCACTCGATGTAGACATCAGGATGACACACACACACACACACAAGCGCTTCTTTATTCCTTGCCTGCGTGTTACACTTCGCGTGCGACCTGCCCTAAATGCAATAAACAGCAACCCCTTTCCTTTTTTCACACAGCAGCAAAAAAAAAAACAAATACAAGAATGTAGCAAGTAAACGTACATGACACGTATGGAGTAACAAATGACTGAGGAGGAGGGAGGAGAAAAGGCAATACCCAACGGAGAGCAGGAGTCAACAAAATACACTCAAAAAACGCACTTATAAATATATCTTCGTTTCTGCGGTGACGAGAAACTGAATTACATGAGACTTTAGCTCTTTTTACGCACTGCACCCCCCTCTCCCTCTTCCCCAGTTGCAGTGGAAGAAGAAGAAGAAACCGCAGCATTGCCAACAAGAAAGAAAAACCAGGAGCCCAGGAAAAAAGGAAAAAAACAAAAACAAAAACAAAACAACAACAACAAAGTTTTGTTTTTATATTTCCTCTTTTTCCTCCACCTTTTCTCTCAGTGGACTCCAAAATACTTTTAAAGCTTACTTTTAATCAGGTCTTCAGCCTCTGTGTGTGTATATGATACTACTGACCACCGCCATCAACAGTGGTATCAAACAAAATACATGCATACATCTGTGCATACACATGTACGTGGTTTATACTTATATAATCTCCACCTGAAGCGTACTTCTTCCAATTATTGATGCACATTTCCCTCCATTTCCTCTCTCTCACTCTCGCTTCTCACATCATAATTGGAATACACACTCACAGTGTTTGCTAGTATTTCTCTCTTATTTCCATATTACTCCATAGACACAACAACAAAACAACGAGAAAACAACAAAAAAGTACAAAAAAAAAAAAAATACTAATTCAACAAAATAAAAAAAAAAAAAAAAAAACCAAAAACAAGAGGATATCAGAAACAAAAACACCAGCAAAGACTACACGCATAAGTGTGGCCCCAACTATATCGCGTAAGGCAAATTACAAGAATATTCAATGAATAGAAGCCATCACCAGGGTATTTAGTAGTCCTTTTTCTTCTTATTCCTTAAAGCCCTCATTAGCCAAATGCTATTACATCTATACGTATATACATTTTCCCAACGCAGACTCAATGCAAAGACGTATCCAAAAAAAAAAAAAAAAAAATTCCATTATTCCAACATATTAACGCAAAATCCCGCCTTCTTCTATTGCTTAATATTCCCTTAACCAGAGGGGGGTTGTTCTGCCAGTTTCCCTTGTCCCCTGAGCAGCGTTACCCGCCTCTTCCTTTTCCACCGAACTGCTTTTCTCAGTGAAAGGAATATCTCCAGTTTTGGTGGAACTCAGTTTGGTGAGTGTTGTTGGGGATAAACGTAATTGAGAGTCATCGATGGGAATCTGCGATTCGTCTAACCCATTATATTGTGTTAACCCATTCATCTTTACCGTCGTCCCATCATTCAAGACAAGGCGATTCTTGGCATCATTGGCCACCGCTTCGTAAACGGCTCTCGAAGGTTGATTAGTGTTGGAGGAGGAAATAACTCCAGGGGAAGAAGAGCACCCATTCTTATGCCATTCCGAGTGCTCCAAAAGTGTTTTATCCTGCTTCGCGAGACCAGATGTGGGTTGTTCTGCTCCCGTAACACGTCCCCCTTCCGCGTCTCGAGGTTCTATTGCTCCATTCACCCGGTCACCCCCCTTTTTTGACTGTTGATGTTGTGGCTCGCGCGGACCTTCCTTCTTTGAAAAAGAAATACTGCGGGCGATAACTTCACTATCCATTTGGCGTGGGGAAAGAGAACCAGCGTTGCGCACAAGCATATTGGGAGTCAATTGTGACGCCAGGGAATTTCTCTTTTCACCTGTCAGGGCACATTCCCGCGGCGAGAGTTTCAATACTTCTTCCTTGCCCGTGGACACGGTAGGTTCCGTTTCAGCGAGACGCTGACGCAACAATTTGATCAGTGCTTCTTTCCTTTCCACCTGCTTCACAAGTTTCATAACCAACGCATCCATCTGACTTCGCCCTGGATATTGCACACTGGAGAGGCTTCCAGACGATAAGCGCATGTCCCCATGGCTGCCGTCTTCCTTCGTCCCCAACGGCACCGTAACGATGGCGCTAAGCTTCTCAATCTGTTCTGTATTCCTTCTCACAGCCCTTTGCATTGCGGTGTATTCTTCGGGTTTCATGCATGTTAACCCCGCAGCTCGAACACGGTCCTCCAAATTACGAATTTGATCGGAAAGACGAGCAGAACTTTCGCGTGTCGCTGCCAGCTTCTCCCGCAGAGTATCCAACTTCGATTGGATTGTAAGACGGTTATACATGCCTTCCCGATACTGACTAGCAACCTTTTCCTCGACCGGCTTATGATCCCTGACAACTTGCGTAAGAAAAATGGACAGTCGCCTGTTTTCTGTCCAAAGGTCACGTTGGCGTCGCTTTGCTCGCTGAAGCTCATCAAGTGAATACTTCAACTCCTCTTCAGCAATGCGCAGGGCCAAATCAGGAAATCCAATCCATTGCTCTCTAAGCCCTAACAGACGCTGAAGATGTTGGTTTTCCCGATCCAGCCTATCCACATCCATGTGAGCCCTTCGGTATCCCCTTCTTATGCTGCTCCTTGTAGTTGTTTGCAATGAAATTTCTAATGCCCGCCTAACGCGACGTACATTGGCAACTTCGTATCTGGTCTTTAAAATCGCCTTCTGCAGTTCTTCACGGCTTGCATTGCGGGGTGGGCTTTCTGTATCGGAAGAGAAATCGCTAGAATATGTCTGGTTGTCCTGTACACTGGCACGCTCCTCATTGTTTTTCACACCGGCTTTCCGCTTTTTCCTGCGGCATGCATCGCGGGGCAGACTTTCTGTATCGGAAGAAGACCCGCAAAACGATGACTCGTGGTCTTTCCCTGAAATACGACCGCAACTACTGCCAGAAATTTGTTTTGGACGCTGCCACAACACTTCCTTTGTGTTCAACGTTGACTTTTCATCCCCTCCACCGTGTTGAGCGGACTGAGCAGTTGGGGGCGCTTGCGGGGATCCTACGGCTCCAGAAAAAACTTTGAATTGACTCTCCGCAAAAGCTTTCATCGGAGAAACATTTGTTTTCCTTTTCCAGACATCAGCCTCCTCATAATTTTTTTTGTCCTCGTTGGTGAGAACAGACTCCGACTCCTGATGCCATGGAGGTCTCACATGCTTTTCCTCATTGCTACTTGCGCGTCTCCCCGCCATCGGCGGCAATGTCCTTAAATGCTCCCTCGGTGCTACCGCGGTCGCGCAATGCCTCGCACCTTTTTCCATAGCTAAAGCGGGTGATGACGCACATTTTCTCCCTGATAATGGTGTTGAAGATGACGACAACACATCAGTTCGCGGCTCCGATGTGCGAGCGGGCACCTCATTTCTATTGACATTGTGTTTTAATCTCTCACTATCAGGCTCCATTTGCGTCACTGAGGTCAGCTTCGACAGGTGCAGCAGCTGTTGATTCCCGGTGACCACGGGGGGTTTTACTTTGGCAATTCGCGACGCGGGGGGATGAATCAACTGCGGCGGGCGACGACCACTGGAGGCCTTGACGATAGGGATAGATTTCTTGCCGTTCATGCAATGAGGCTCTGGCAGCAAAGTCTCCTTACCACGCGTAACTTCTCGTGCAGCCGGTGATGCATCCACGGATTTGGGTGTCAACGGTGGGCCTCGCTCGCGGTCTGTAGAGATCTCGTCTTCGTCAAGCTCAAAGTCGTCCTCGTAGACCCCCTGATGTGACATGAGAGAAGCCGTGGTGGGAACTGTGGGGAGAAAACGCCTGAATCCACAAACAACCAACCAATCAAGACGGAGACAACTGTTGTCGCCCTGTCCTTTATGGGCCCTTTTTCGCTCTGCTATTAAAGTTCTCTTGCCCCGCGCAATTCAACAGAGAGCTAGGAAAAAGAAAAAAGAGGCAAATAAGAAAGACACGTTAGTCCCAAAAATACCCGCACTACGCGTCAACAGCAAGACCTTTAAAAATAAACAAACACCGCTCTCACTCTTTTCATCTCCCACAAACTGACAGGAATCCACGTAACCTTTACAATATCCCACCTCTTCCCCATTTTTGATATAGAAAAAGTGGTGTGTGTACGTATGCATGTATACGCAGACGTACCTTAGCGTAGTAGAAGATGTTGCGAGAAGGACGCTGTGGTGAACACGCTTTGTCGCATGGGTCCCAGCACTCTCACCCCACGGACATGGCAATCACGGCCGTTCTGACGGTTTTCCTCAAGAATGATACGAATATGTGTGCACCACACACCATCTCCCATAAATTCAGCGTAGTCATCGTTCTCTACAATAGCATCTTGAGGAAAGAAAGGTGGCAATGAAGATATTCCCTCTGCCGTCTCTCTTGCTCTAGAAGCACCAAGTGCGTGGGTGCCAGCCCCACCTCCTTCGGTTCCACGCATTATTTCAAGTTCCCAGGGCTCTGATGTCTCCACCTCTAAGTTCATACGTATGAATACCCAACCGCGCGGATCATCTACCGTAACGGCGGCAACATCTGCCATGTCACCGCTATGTGTACCGGATTGCACCCGTATCCTTCGCGGGGTGTAGCTTTCGTCCTGCTGGAAGTCAAGGTAGAGAGCCACGACTGAAACCGGCGTCAGCCGGGCGTAATCAATGGATATAACATGAGGGAGAACCCCATCCGATTGCCAAAACGTACTGTGGGAGCCATCCAGCAGACACGTCACTCCATTGCCGTGCTTGGCGGAGCTTACAGTCCATATCGCATCATGCAGTGTGATGAGTGCCCCAAGCTTTTCACGTGTAAGAAGTTCCTCATCGTTAATAATGCTAGGGGACTCACTGTACACGCTATAGGCATTCTGGTCATTATCGCCCTCTTGACCTTCGCGCGGTGGGGGCTCCATCACGCGTGGGTCTCTCCAACGAAACACGCCCCTCTCAAAGAAATGAAACCCCGCCCTTCCCACCCGCGCGCATCCACAGAAAAAAGTAAAACAAACAGAAAAGGGGAATTGACAAACAATACATGTCAAAATCTAAGAAGACAGCGGCCATAAAAAAAGATAAAGCCAGTTATATATACATATATATATAAAGGTGTAAAGATAGAGGGATAAATAGAAAGAAAGAAAGAGAGAAAATGTGTGTAAAAACAAACATGTACAAGATGAAATATCTTTTCTTCTCTAATCTAACGTGAATTGGCACAATAAGTATTTCCCCACACCTCTCCACCCAATAAATAAATAAATAAATAAATAAAGGTTCTCTCAGAACGAGAGCAATGGACGGCGGACTAACGCATCGTCGTGTAAAAAGAGTTCCCACGTTCGCCGACACATCCAGCGCAGTGGCGACCACGGCAGCAGAAAGCAAAAAACATAGAGGATAGACAAAAATCCCAAAGTTTTTCCATCAACACCACTCGGTAGAATGAGGGGTGCACACCAGCGGACAACCGCAGAGTTCCATACCCATGCAAACGGCCCCAGCGCCTGCGAGAGATGCTCAACCATAACCCCTGGCACAAGATGTGTGTTGGGAAGAAGATGACATACGCTGTATTTGTAGATAAGAAAAAGCAGGCACGTCATAAGGATCTCCAAGCCAATGATGAGCGAAAGGAAGGGAGAATGGCCACGCATTAGCATCACCGCTCGGCTCAAAACATTTTGCACAAAGCTCTGTGTCCGCAGTATGCGCGTGGCAAGTGATTGCGTGCGAAAGAACTGTCGCTTCTCTAACATCGTCTCGACTGCCGCCTCGGATTGACGGTAAGCAATGGAAGTAGCGGAGTCCAAAGCCGCAGGCCGTCGATGAAATCCACCAAAAATAATCCGCATAACCGCCTGAAGCAAATTGTACACAATGTACAGTAAAGCAAGCCACATCGCCTGATGTCGCCACATTCCAAAGACTAAGAAACAAAGGCAAAAAGTGCCTTTTCCCATTCTTGATTGAAGTTCAAAGAGGGATGACAGGGGATCCTCTGAAAGAAAACAAAGACGCGTGCCTTCTCTCGAAGCCTTGTAATCCATTGGAACAAGCCAACCCCATTTTATAAGGGCGAGCAAAAGTGAGCGAGATAAGGGGCTTATTCCTGATCCTTCGTTTCTCTTCTTTAATCCTCCGGCAAGATCAAAATACGCAGCTGGGGGTGTGAAAAGGGCCCCACAGAAAACAGGTAAAGGAAACGCCTCGTAACAATTCTGATGGTATTCCCATTGCCACTGAAGCAATTGCTGAAGCTGAGAGACGCTGATATTGAAGCATTCTCCTTGGCGATGAATCTCT
>NW_001849485.1:167364-181251 GCF_000209065.1 Trypanosoma cruzi
TTGGGTGATATGGAACCCGCAGAACAAATATGAAAGCCCTCTCCCGCAGGTAGAAAGGCTGCTGGTAGAGGTTAAGGTGTTGTAGGTAGCTTTCCCATCCACCACGGAACCGCATGGGCTTTGCGGAAACAAAATAGGAAACTCCATCATCTAACCACGCTGCTTTTGTGAGGTCATTTTCCTTGAGTGCACCTCCAGGTAAACAGAGGAACACGTTAGCCAAGTCGCGAAGACAAAAAGAAACATTTACCCCGTCTGCTTGGATAAATGGTTCTGTAAGGGACTCCAGGTGTCGAACCTGCTCTCCATATGAGCCAAGGGAGGCTGCGCCTTGCTTCTCTGCTGTTTTCGTGTCACCGTTGTGCGCAGCTTCTGCTGTGGCACCAGGAAAAGAAGTGGTGTTGCCAGTCACAACATTGGGTTTCCCGGAGGCGTTGATAGCAGGACATGCCTTTTCGGAAATAACCCCATTCGGCTCTTTTCGAAGCCGCTTCATATCATTTCCCATACAATAATTCTCATGTAGGTTCTCGTCAACTGCTTGTAAGTTCGCCTCGCGGCGCAGTTGCTGTTGCCGCAAGCGCACACGTTCTCGCAGGGTGAGACCGCGAACGGAGGAAGGGGTTACGGTACCGCGTACACCTGCAGGTTTGGCGGAGAAACAAGACGGTGATGCACGGCTGCTTGGGGCTAACGGCGGTTTACTGGCAAGGAGCCCTCGTTTATTGACGCCAGCGCTAGTGGTGGTTGTGTTTCGCCAAGGCATCGCACTTGATGCCACACGAGAGGTGACCGGGTGTGGCACAGCACGGCGTCCGGAAATATCGTGTGCCGATCGGGACGGTGCCGGAGACGATGCCCACTGACCTGACCACGCAATGTCCATAGCTTGCACGCCCCGCGGACGAACACGACTCCCATTCATTGGAGAGCCGTACTCATCAATGATGGGTAGGCGGGAGACGCCGTTATCGTACAGGAAACCCGTCCTCGCGAAGGGGCTGTTAAACGAAGAATTGGTTCCCGCACCCACACGCTTCCCGGAATCGGCAAATGCACCAGCACTATTGGAGGGATGGTTGACGCTTGTCGTATCGTAGCGTCCACCACCAATACCAGTGTTGAGACGACCAACCGTTGGATGATGGGAAAAACGATGAAACGCATCAGGGGTGAAATTTCCTCCAAACCCACCCCTCGCAGGCGCGTTGTTGTCCTCGTACATCAAAAGTCCACTACGTGAGATACTTGAGATGGGCGACGCAAGAGGGTCGGACGTGCCATTCGGCGGTGGACCACCAAACGACGACGGACGCCAAAAACTCCCGCCGCGATGCTCAGCAATTCCCGTGCGATGGACATCATTGTTGAAATCATGACTCTGCCAGCGATCATTCTGAGACGGGTAAAAGTGTGATTCCCCTGCCATCTGCTGAAACGGTGCGTCCACGGTCGGGTGGGGACTGGGTCGGTTGCAGAGCTTTCCAAACGGGTCCAGCACAGTCGTCGCACGTGAACGCGGCATCCCAGTGAATCCGGGCACCGGAGAGTCCTCGCGCGCCGCCCCTCTTCTTTGAGCATTCGGCCGCCAATCCCCGCCGTTCGTCAAAACTTGACCGGCGCCGCTCTCCCCAAACGTGGGTCCTGGCGAAGACGCACGCCATCGACCCGCCGGCGTTCCACCACAAATATCCTCAGGAGGCGCCATGCCTGTTGCGCGGCAAAAAGGCCTCGGACTGATGTTTTTCATGTAGGGTCGTGCAGTGCTGCTAAAAAAAGTAGAAAATTTATCTTCGTTTGCAACTGCAGGTTCTGGTTCTCCCGGGACAAATCCACCACGTTCAAAAATAGTGGGTCGCTGCGCTTTCGGAGATCGATAAGACGCAGAGCGACGCCAGTCAAAATCACCGCCAAAACATTCCACCCCTGTTTTCCATCCATACATCCTATCACGCTCATTAAGTTCACCTCGCCGTGCCGTAACACTTGCTGGCTGCTCGTCACTCCCAAATGTCATGGCAACGCCGCCCCGCCGTGCCGTGACGTTTGCTGGCTGCTCGTCATTCCCAAATGTCATGGCAACGCCGCCCCGCCGTGCCGTGACACTTGCTGGCTGCTCGTCATTCCCAAATGTCATGGCAACGCCGCCCCGCCGTGCCGTGACACTTGCTGGCTGCTCGTCATTCCCAAATGTCATGGCAACGCCGCCCCGCCGTGCCGTGACACTTGCTGGCTGCTCGTCATTCCCAAATGTCATGGCAACGCCGCCCCGCCGTGCCGTGACACTTGCTGGCTGCTCGTCATTCCCAAATGTCATGGCAACGCCGCCCCGCCGTGCCGTGACGTTTGCTGGCTGCTCGTCACTCCCAAATGTCATGGCAACGCCGCCCCGCCGTGCCGTGACGTTTGCTGGCTGCTCGTCACTCCCAAATGTCATGGCAACGCCGCCCCGCCGTGCCGTGACGTTTGCTGGCTGCTCGTCACTCCCAAATGTCATGGCAACGCCGCCCCGCCGTGCCGTGACGTTTGCTGGCTGCTCGTCATTCCCAAATGTCATGGCAACGCCGCCCCGCCGTGCCGTGACGTTTGCTGGCTGCTCGTCACTCCCAAATGTCATGGCAACGCCGCCGCGCCGTGCCGTGACGTTTGCTGGCTGCTCGTCATTCCCAAATGTCATGGCAACGCCGCCCCGCCGTGCTGTGACACTTGCTGGCTGCTCGTCGTTCCCAAATGTCATGGCAACGCCGCCCGGCCGTGCTGTGACGTTTGCTGGCTGCTCATTATTCGCAAGTTGCGTTTCCTTCTTGAACACTGATGGCAAAGCAACCTCATTGAGCCACTGCTTATTTTGCTGCTTAGTAGGCAGTAAATTAGGGTCTCGGGGTGCCAATGCGCTTTTTTTTTCTTGGGCTGCAGCGAGGGAACGTCTAGCTTCCTCTAAAGTAGGAAGGACCCCACTTGTCATTTGTTGGATGGAGAAATTGCGTGTCGTGGTGTCCGTTTTATTTGGGAAAAAACCAATCTGCATGGCGGTGCGGTATCCAACATCACTGATACATTCTGTGCTCCCAAAAACAACGGGCATCCACTGCACGTCATCCTGCATCGCAGGAAGAGGCTGCACTGGAATTGAGTACCACGTGTGGTCAAGAAGCCCGTGACACATAATGCCATCTGAGTTATCGCCTTTTAAAAAACTGGTGAGAGGGCGCTTCTCCCTGTCAAGCACTGCGACCGAGACAACTGGTCGAATAACACCGTGACGAAGTTGATGTTGAGCAGCAGAGGAGTTGGATAAAAGGCAAAAAATATTGGCAAAATCACCCTTTGAAAGCGCATGTTTATTCCTATTACTGACACCATTAGAGGCACTCGTTTCCTTGGATTCTTCGTGTTCTTTCCCACCGAAGAGTCCCTTCTCCAAAAGACTGTCCTTCCTGTGTTTGGGGTTGCCAGAGACGTTGTTGCAAGAGAGTGACGTGGTGAGAGTCAAAAATCCATCGGTCTTTGAGGTAAGCTGTTGCAGAGAAGTGCGTGCCCCACTGAGTCCTTTACCATTCTGTGGGCGAATGGGCTGTGGTGACAAACTCCTACCAGTACAAGTGGAAGATTTTTTCCCGGAAACAATTGGGTCGGGCGATGCAGCACGTGATACCTGATTGGAAAAAACAAGTCCTTCTAAGCCACCGCTACCGCCACCGGCTGTTGTTTTCCCACCTCCCTCATTTGGCGTTCCTGCGTTGGGGTGACTCGAAATGGAGATGGTGGGTGACGACCATGGCGCAGCTGTGAGATCGGACACAAGCGTGATGCTCACTGTGCGTGCGTCATAGGCTGCGCGGCTGGATTTGGCGTAGTAGAGCGGATTGTTCTCGTCAGTGACGAGATGATAGCAGTCACAAGGGGCAAAAGAATACACCAGACGACGAACACCGAGTGCAGAAGAAAAACTACTGGTCGAGGCATGAGACTCACGCAATTCAAACGTGGTGGCAGCGTGACTCTTCGTTTCCTTTTCTTCATTGGCGGTTTTATCTCTTACGCCAGCCGGCATCGCGTAGTAACGCAGAATCTTATTACACCTCGAGAAGAAACTTTCCATGGTCGTGTCCTCCTCCGTGCTATACCTTTCGGGCACTTCAAAGGCAAGCATTCTCCGCATCGTGTCATTCATGTAATTATCGGTCGAATTAGCTGACGGTTTTGATTGATGTACAGTGGGATAGACGCCAGCGCAGAAACGCGCCTCCTCCCGTTTATTCGTGTAGTACTGTTGCTCCTCTGGTGAAAAACGACTAAGTGGTACCTTAAATGCGGTAAACTGCAGCGATCGTGACGCGGAACCACGACACGTGGTTTGCGTCGCGGCCATGTTGTAAATCATAGTACCATCCAGAACACGAAATCCCATCATGCCTTCACCCACCTTCACACCGTCTTCTCCAAGTGACGTGGTCGCTTCGTTCCATGCGAAAGCCTCTGATGAAGCGATATCTGATGGCGAGATTCCGCCAAGCTCGGCACGTATGTAGCTCGTCCTCTTGTAATCACGTCTTCTTTGATGATACAGCTGCTGCTGTGCTCTCGTAAGTTCAGGCAGAAGAATGAAGTAGGTATCATTGTAGTGGTATTTGGTCAAATGATCCTCCTCCTTTTTCCCACCCACACCTCCTTCTTCTTGTGGCTTTTCCTCGTCTTCTCTGCGTGTGGCAACACCGGTGGGAAAAGCATTTGATGATAACAAGGCATTGAGGTGCGATGGGAATGTCCGGAAGCGTAGCTCTGGTGGTAGAAAACTCTGAGGGCCCTGTAGTTCTGCGAGTTCCTCGCAGCTCAGTCTCGTGTCTGAAAGGGGTGGGGATGAGAGGTGGGTGATGGAGAGGATGTAGACATGTTCCAGGGTGTCGGGGCATTCATATGGGAATCGCTGATGAAGAGCTGTCAGCAGTGCACGGTGCAGTACCTCCGCCTTTTCCTCAGTCGAGAGGGAACCAGTCGATACATCTTTCGTCTTGCCTGACGCGGGCGGGGCAGGTGTGGGCCCTTCTTCTACGGACGTCTCCAAACTGCACGACTTCTTTGCTGAGCCCGGCAGGCAAATATCGCGTGGCAATGCAAGGTGGTGCAGCTGCATCCTGAAGTAGTCCACCTCGGGCTCCAGGAAAATCATCGCCTTTTCCACCACCCCCTCTGCAAAAACGCGAGTCCAAAACCAAAAATCGGAAAAGCACCCAACAGGCCAAAAAAAGATAATATAAAAGAGGGAATTAAACGCAAACTCTCTTGTGTGTCTCTCGGGGTCTTTTTGTGGTTCACCCCCTCCTCCGCCGTGTGATAATCGTCTAACAATTAGAGAGGAAGAGAGGAAGAGTCAAATAAAATAAATAAAATAAAAGTTGTGTGTTTTTTCTATAAAAAAAAAATAAATAAATAAAAATAAAAGAAAACGGGTCTAAATTTTCTAAAGAGTGAAAGTACGTGTTGTGCTGCACCGGAGATGTGGCGAATGGAATATGCCTCACTGCGTTCCCTACTAAAGAGATGAGTAAAGAAAAGAAGGCACCATACATTTTCCTCCAGTCGGTTCTTATTCTCTCATAAACTAACGCTCAATGCCCCAGACAGCGTCTACACATCTAATCTTTATCACCCATCATTTTTGACAGCAGACAGAAAAAAAAAAAAAAAAAAAAAGGACAAGATGGATTTACGAAGACCGCCTTTAACCCGATGTTCACGTGGGGCGGAAATTGCTGTGGTTTGAGGTAGACCTCCCACACTTACTATTTACGACATTCTATCTGGGGGTTCATTGAGTAAGGAGATGGTACGATGAATATTTCACGCATACAAAAAAAGCTGCAGTGCAGGCCATTCCCACTCGTGGAGTTTCAAGAAAAAACAATTAACGCGAGAAGCAGGAAAAAACAGAAAAAAAAAAGAAAAGACAAAAAACAAACAAGCACTTCAATTAAACCTTCTCCTCGGCTCATTCAAAGAGTGCAGCCGCAACACACAATTGGGGATGACAGCCTGGCTCAATGCACTCAACAGGCTCGCACACCCCAAAAGGGGATTCACTCCACACTCATGCACACACACAAGAAGTGGCAGTCTTTCGGGCTCCGCAGCCGCCGGACCCCTCACCGTGTGGAGGGCAGTCGTGGCGGAGTGGTCGGCATCTTTGGAGACAACAATCAAGTAAAAAAGAAAAAAAAAAAAAAAACACGGTTATATAAACAGGACACGGTATACTCCACCTGACTCCATCCGATAGCACATTCCTTTCCACGAGCTTCTAAGATGGAAAAAAGAAACGCAGTCGTGAGCGGAAAAAAATATTATTTTTGAGGAAAAAAAATTAATGTCGCAAAGAAATATTTTGAGATCTCACCACAATTACACACACACACACACCGGCAAAGCGAGCGAAAGCCGATACATCTTATTTCTACCCCCCAAACACACACACAATCTCTTCCTTTTCTCCTTTCACATCTGTGTATGATGCATAATTGATAAGGGACGAGTCCCGCGCACGAAGTTTGGTCCTTCCACAGCGGCGCCAATGTTTTAGGCGGAGAACCACACAGCGCTGGGATCAACGAGCCCTCCCGTTCACACCTGTGCCATAATTCTTGTTACACATTGTGCGCGTGGCCCTGCCTTTAGGTACAAGCATGGTCACAACAGAACACATCTCAATAACAGCCGGAAGTCGCTCCCGTATTTCGCCGTCTGTCTCACAGCTTGCCATCAATAATTCAGTGCGTGAAGCTGAATTGTTCGCGGCGGAATGGTGATATGAGCGCGTGTCCACGTCTATGATGGTGCGTGTTGCGTTCCATATCGTCGTAAACGGCCAGTGCGTGTGGTTACCTGAATACAATGAGGGGATGTGCGAGACAAATTTGCCAAACCCCGCAAACCAACTTGTTACGCTCAGCTGACCGTCTGTGGGATTGGCATGCGGTGCCACCTGCAAACCCCCGCCAAACCACCGCCCGTTGGCAAAGGCCAAAACTGATGATTTCAAGCAAATCCATCGGCCAGGCACGTCTGTGTCATTTATGGCGGCAATAATTTCCTCTGGCGTCTTAGCGTCCCTACAACATTGATCGGAATAAAATGGATTGATGACAGCTTCCCCAGTATTGGCAGGAGCAGCATGATCGGGGGCGACAAGCAACATCTTAGCGTCATAGGCGTAGTAGTTTGCTCCAAAACGAAGTGGCTCCATTGCTGGAAGTGCCTCCACCCCTACAGACGTTTTCACCCATTGAAGATCACGCTGCACCCCTTGAATCGCCGCGTCATTCATTAGGATGTGCGGGTGTAGCATTTCATTGGCGATGCGGCGCGGGTTGAGTCTGTTGGAAGGCAGTGAAGCAACTTCGGGAAGGGGAACAAAACGAAAAGGCTTGGGTCTTATCTGAAACACAGAGACTATGGACGCCACGGCAAACATGATCCTGCCTCCTGCCAGGGAAAGAATTTTGCTTCTTTTATAATTTTCACACTTCTCTATGACGTCACAAGAGAGTCCACATGAGCATTCATTTATGAAAAAATAACTTCTTCCGCTGCGAGGAAACGAGACACGTCCCACATCCACATCATAAACGTCAAATCCAAGTGAAGTCAAAGCATTATTTTCGTTTATTCTGCTATATCGCCCACGGGTACTATTAGACCCATGATTATTACAGTTACTGGTGGTGGTGCTGCGATATGCACCATTTACTACGTTCTCCGACAATGCCGGTGATGAACACGGTGTAGGCTGTCCCCAGAGGCCGCGCAAGAGATTCACGAACTCTTGCTCATCGCGGCAGCATAAATTCAATCTAGCAAAGTCCGTGCCCGTACCAGCCAAAATATAAATTAGAGGTGGAAGAAAGTGCCGCAGTATGGATCTGTCTTCAAGGGATTGCCAGTAATACCGCACTGAGTCCAGCTCGCCTGTGAAGGTCGTATCAGTTTTCACACAAGTTGGTATAATTTCTCGAAACGCCCCCAGGGTGCCACGACAGAGACCATTCACAACGTCATTTAGGGAGCCATCCCCTCCAACGGCTACAAAGACATGAAGTAAATCCAATTGTTTTTTTTCATTATTTATGACCGCTAACGTCGATGCATCTGCTGCTGTTTTTTTTTCAAGACAACGGCGTAGACGAGAGGCTACCGCTGTCTTCGTGAGATGTTCGGCAATCTCCTGTCCACGTGTGTTATGCTCCGTGACAATAATATCCACCTGCACCCCGCCGCCACGATTATAACGCATCGATTCTTCGTCTGTGTTGGACCCCGCCTGTTCCGGTTGTCCATCGGAGAACTCCGGTGGCCGTGCTGCACTTAATGGGCTTCCCTGTAGAGTGTCACCGTTCCGCATAACCGAATCTTCAGCGTCACTGCCTGACATAAATTTACTAGCGGCATGGACGCGAGTAACGCAGTCGCGAAATTCCCTCCACAGCGCTTTCTGAATGCTATGCAGCAGCACTTTACCCCGCCCATGGCCACTCGTCGGGTTGATGATCACCCAAACCTGCAGCCGAGGCATCGTATTGTTTTCATGCATCGTGTCATTCCCGAAAAGCATTATTATTCCTAATTTCGGTGAAAGCACCTCCAAATTCTTTTCCTTCGCCTTTCTTATCCCCAAACCCCTAGTCCTGTGGCGCAAAGAAAGAAAGTTTTAAAACAGAAAAAGCCAAACAAATAAACAAACAAAAGTTAACTTGATTGAAAGAATACAACAACAATAATAGACACATGGTAACAGTTTACATGTTTTTTTTTTTTTTTTTATCACCATGAAATGCAATTAAACCCATATGCATACAAAATTACTTCTTATCATGTACACATACATCACTCTCTCTCTCTATATATAATATATTATATATTATATATAGATGTATAGATGTATAGATGTATCTGTGTACAATGATAACAATGTACGCATGTGTGCATAAAAAGTGAATAGATAAATGAATGCTAAGAGTGTCAGCTGGCCCAAATTTTATGATCTTATCTTCACACACCCCGCCAAGAAGAAGTAGCCACTAACCCCCGCCATTCCCTTGAGAAACGGCGTGGATTGTGTGCACACTGTCCAACAAGTCATGGGGAAAAAAAATTGAAGAATGAAGACAAATACGCACACACACACACACACACACACACACACACGGAGAAGAGAACAAAAAACCCGAAAAACCAGTTTATAATAGTCATTCAAAACAAAAATCATTGGAGCAGCGTACCTCTTTCCCACTCGCTTCGGTTCCTCTTCCTCTTTCTCCTTCCTCCTCTCTATCCTAATTCCCCAATACGACCATGTACACAAGGAGAAAGAAAGAGCATTCCCATGAGGCATTAAAAAAACAAAAACAAAAACAAAAACAAAAACAAAATAAAACGGAAAAAAAGACTGGAAAATACACGGAGAAAAAAACAACGGAGAACATAAGAAATAAAAAGCAAAGTCACAACAAGCGCACCGGGAATAACAATGACGATACTCCTCCTTTTCATGCAAAAAAGGATAAACCTCAGAGGTGCCCCAAAAGCTAGTACCACAGCGCAGGCATTTTCCCTCTCCATGGAAAGTGAGAAAACCAAATATGAATTCCCGTGTCTCATTCCCACCAATGCTGTGGTGCACGCAAAGAAGCATCCATTCCTCCCTTGTCTTTCAATAATCTTCTTGTCTTCGCTCACGGGGTGTTCCCGGGATCAGCCACGGACTGCTTGCATCCCACATCTCACGTTTTTTCTTTTTATATGTTTCTTTTTCTCTTCTTTTTTTTTCCTTCATTTTTTTTTTTTTTAATTTTTTTTATTATTTTCGCTTTCAGCAGCATTCTATATCGTATTGTCGTTATCCGCCGCATGCGGTTTCTTGTCATCGGCGTTGTTCGTGCCGTGACCATCCAGTTTTGTAGACAGCAGCTCCGACACCGTTCGCACAACTCGTCCTTGTCCTGCCTCAACCGTGTCGCACAGCCTGTCACACAACGCGGAGATCTGCCGCTGTGCCGCCTTCTGCTGACTCTCCAACAGGCCTCTCGTCCGCTCGTCCGAGTTTTGGCTGAAAGAGCTCAAAGCCCTTTCCATCGCAGTCTGAATACGCTGTGGAAGTTCCTGAAGGATGATTTGCGTTACTTGATCATTCCCGTTACCGCCTGAATTTTCTTTCAAAAGTTGTTGCAAGTCGTGTTGTTGATCCTCATGCATGGTCTTCAACTTCTTTGAGAGTGTTTGGTCAAGGTGGCGTTGAAGGTTCCTCTGCACGTCCTCCAGCTCCTCCCGCAGATCGAGAGAAATCTGCTGCTTGGAAGGCAATGTGCAGAGTGACTCCGCCAGACGTGCCTCCAGCGCCCGGGTGGACTCCAGGATGGCTGACGTGTCACCGGATGGGACGCCACCCGCCCCTCTTTGAAACCGCTCTATTTTATCATTGACGCTCTTCATGTCCCTTTGAAGGGCTTCCATCGCACTTCGAGTGTTGCGGAGTTGCTGCTGGACATTTCCAAACTCCTTCGTGGCATCTACAAGGACTTCTCTCTCGCCCTGAAGACCTTCCATAAGTTCTATTACACGCTCACGCGACCAGTACTCCACAAGTTTGTTCAGGGTACTCACGAGATGATCAGTGGACTTTTCATGCCGCAGCGCCACCTCCTCCAG
Organism: Trypanosoma cruzi; assembly: GCF_000209065.1. NCBI lineage: Eukaryota > Euglenozoa > Kinetoplastea > Trypanosomatida > Trypanosomatidae > Trypanosoma > Trypanosoma cruzi. The sequence continues at coordinate 178,063 of NW_001849485.1, forward strand.
TGCGTTGGATACAACCGAACGCAACACGTTTTCAGAAAGTGACTCCGATGGACGCTGCACTGCGTCTTGACCACGATGGCGTACACTCGAGGGGGTTAATAATTCATTCCATTTTCCACTTTCTTTTTTATACTGTTGGTGCCCTTTAGTAGCATCAGCACCATCATCTATGCTCGCGCTCCGAAGCGCGAAAAGAACATTCTTCTCAGTAAAACAATTGGGTACAGTCAACACCGTGACATCTGCCTTCGACGAAAAAGACTCCTGAAGGGCTTTTTGGTATTCCTCGCAAATAAGCTGCGCGTCCTCCGCGATAAGAAATGGCGCGCCAAGAAGCAGCAAAATTGGCACACGATTTTTTGTAATAACGTCCACGACATTCGCTTCTTTACCTTTTTTCTTACGACACTCCCCTTCCAAAATATGGGTAATTGTGATAAGTGGCGTACGGCACGCCCCCGCACCGGTCAGTCGATAATACAAAGTGTAAACTTCCCCACCACCATATATTGGGAGGTTCATCATATCGGCAACGCGTACTCTGTCAACATATCCAGCGAAAAGGGCCCTCTCCACTTGCTTTGGAGGTTGAAACGGTGCTGCAACCGACGAGCAAAACATTTTTTGCAGTGACTCACGCATGTCATCTCGGGTGGGCGGAACGGAGGTGGATCGTGGCTTGACCACCCCAGGGGGTGGAGTGTAGGATAGCTTCAATGGTCCGTCTTTATTTGTTTTTTTGCCTACATTCGCATTTTTTTTGCCCTTGTTTGAAGAAGTAGATGTCTTTGTTTCAGTCTTTGTCGTGGTGGAGACTGTGTTTGTCGCCGCCGTTGAGATTTTCTTGGTGTTTGAGCTCTTCAATGCGTCTTCTGCCTCGGGTGGCTGCCGTTCAGTTTCGCCCTCATGATTCTCCGCCGTGACATCTTCTTGTGGATCCTTCTTCAAAGGAGCGTCGGCGTCACCGCCGCCGGTTGCATCCGCCGGCTCCCCTTCCCTCTTTGCCTCCAGTTTGTTTCCCTCGGCAAGCTTCAAAAAAGACTTGGCGGCGGCCGACTGCGCGGCGTCCAGGACGATAGCAGTGGCATCTTTAAGTCGGTCCCGTTGCTGGAGGGCACTTGTGAGAACGAACTCATTTGTGTCAGCATCGTCTTTATCCAATGAGGTCTGAACAAGCAAAAGAAGAGGGTGCGGGTGCTCGGGGTTGTTTTGCAGCTTGGAAACCTCCTCGTTATGTGTGATAACAAATCGCAGAATGGAGGAGGCGCTGCTGTTGGCTTCGCCCGCGGTGCCGTCGATCGTCAGCACGTTTGCGGTTGAGGGAAGAGGCTTCTCCAGAAGCTGCGCGAGGTCTTTCGTCTTGAATGCCGGATACATGCTGGCGAGAAGGGCGTTGCCGCCATCAGCGTGAGCCTCGCGCCTGTTCGTCTCACGTGTGCTGTAAACGGCTGTTCTCATGGCGGTCTGCGAAGCCCGATGGCGCGTTGCCGTAGGCTTTGAGCTGAGCCAGAAGAAACAACGGAACATGGGACCTGTGCAATTATATGGACAGACGCAGCTGCACCCTGTCGATTTTGAATATGAACGAATATTAATGGGAAATGTAAGCTACGGCCCTTTTCCCTCTTTAGCTCCTTTTCGTGCTCCAACTCCTCTTCCTTTTCTTTCCACCTTATACCGACACACACACACACACACACACAAATAAACTGAGAGAGACAGCCGTGTGGGTTCCCTCCGCGTAGCCCATCAAAGAAAAAAAAAAAAAAAGAGCAATTAAGCAGGATTCACAAAAAAGAAATAAAAGGAAAAAAAGTTCATGAGCGACTCACTTACACAACCAACCACACTAAAAAAACAAAAAGACAAACAGATGCGAATCGGCAAAAAATAAGATGGAATTGAAATGGCGAGTGTGCGGAGAATGTCCGGGCAGCTGCTGGCAGACTCCACCCCCGCCCCCTCCGTTTCCTTCTCGCATCCCTCCTAAATCTCCCGTGCGATGTTAACCTCCTCGTAGGGACCGGAGTCCACAAACGGCACAAAATCGTCACGGTGCTGCGTTGGGTACTCAACATCCCAAAGGGTCAGTCCGTAAACCGGGGCAGGAGGAAATCGTTCCCGCTTGAACCGACGCCGCGACGGTTCAAACCCGCTTTGCAGTGCTTGTTGCAGCTCCAGCTCATTCCAAAGACCGTGGCCCGCTGCCTTCAACAGACTCACCATGTTTCGGATCTGGTGCCGCAGGAAAGACTTGCCAACAAACCAAATCAGCACCTCGTCGTCTTGTCGCACCACCTCCAGGCGATCAATCGTACGGATTGTCGGCAGGTTGGTGGAGGCACGATAGTACTCCCTGGAGTGGGCGCCCGGCTGTACAATACGCTGACCGTATTCGTGAAAGTTGGAAGTGCAGCCGCACGTTCCAAGTACTCGATCCCCTTTTCTATAATCACCTTTGCGCCTTCCCATGCGTATCCCGCGGTGACTCCCCGTGGGCAGTCGGTTGGTGATGTTCGTCTAAAGCGGCTCCTGTCGACAGGCCACATGGACTGAGCGCCGCTCGCCGAAGTGCATTGGCCATCTTGGGATCGGCAAAGTAGCCAAAATCTTTCGTTCCTTCCAAGGCTTTGGCGAAACGTTGCATGCGAGGAACATCCAAGTGACGGTCTACATGCCACTGCAGCCCGGCATCAAAAAGCGGTGGTGCAACGCGATTAAGAATGCGATACACATAAACGCGTCTCAGACCACTATGACGTGCATGAAAATCCTGGTTTTTGCACCGTTGACAACTAAGGACAGCAATAGGTTGTTGCCTTTTCTCCAACCACATCGTGGCTCGCTGGATAATGGTACGCGGTTGCAATTCGATATGACTGGGCACATCGAAGTGACAACACAAACGCCGAACGGATACCCCAACTTCCGGTATAACACCTGCAACTACCTTGACAGTGTGAACATCCAGCGCCACTGCCAGGGCTTCCTCCAGCACTGTTCGAGCATGGTACCGACTACTCATCGTCTTCTTAGCGGAGGAGTCTTCCTGATCCGTGGTATCCGGCGTTAGAGGTACACGACGTACAGTTCCATCTGGTAACGTTTCCCGTCGATATAATTGACGCGATGTACTTTTCCACCATCCATCAAAGTCGCTTCCTTGATACTGCACGTCCACGCGATAAC
>NW_001849486.1:0-1396 GCF_000209065.1 Trypanosoma cruzi
CGAACATTTCTGTTGACCAAAATCGCAAAAAACGGTGTCAGTGTACATGGTGAGGGCCAGTATCCTGAATATTGTGGGTGGCTTCGCTCGGCGTGGGTTTAAGGGGTATATTATCTACGACGTGGCATTGAAGGGTCATCAACCGTCTATTGGTTTGCCTTGCAAGGGATGGGGCATGATTGTGGTGACACCACCAGACAAAAACAACTACGAATGGTGGGCGAAGCAAATGGGAGCGGAAGAATTCATAATTAATTGTCCCGAAGAAAACGATGTGAAGGCAATGTGCTCTTGGATGAAGCGCAATCAGATTCCGCAGGAGCAAGCGGAATACTGGAAGGAGGTGAGGGGTCGCATGAATAACGTGGGACCAATTCTCCGCTCCATCTTTGGTAAACAGGCATATGATGACCGCATTAAGGCGTGTCAACAAGCCGTGGATGGGATGAACGCCTTGAAATTCGAGGGTTACTTGGATATTGGATATTGTTGTTTGTCCAATGACAGCGACTTGTCTCGAAAGCTTGTGAAGGTTGTCCGAATACGACGAGAATACAACATTGAGTCGCCTCTGAATGTACTGATATCTCCCCACGTCGAACGCGAAACATTGTCCCGGCTGGAGAATGAAATGAAGCAGTCCGATTTTATTTTGCTTGTTTTGAGGTTCTGGGATTATGTCCCACCATATCTCATTGAAAAGTATGCCGTATCTGCGTTTTTGAACAAGAATTTACTGCGTGCGATAAGACTTAGAATCAAGGAACTGAGGCTACCAGGACGAGGTGAGTCACACAGGTGTGCGCTGAAAGAGCACTCAGACAAGAGCTTCACCAGAAAAGAGGTTCTACCGCCACCCGAACGTCTTTCCAATCCGGTTGCTATGGACCACTGGGTGCTGTATGAGCCTAAAGTCAAAAACTTTCCGCTGGTGGACGGCTTTTTCTTTGTGGACACAAATCCGAAGACGCTGGTTGGGCTGCGGATGTCTACGGCAAGTAAGCACCGCACCACAACCAGCACTGTGAGGCGGTTCACTGAGTGCCTGGCGGCATATTTTGAGGGTTGGGAGGAGTTATCCCGAGACATGTCGTGGGATATTATTTATGTGCAGCACGAGATATACAGGCCGATGGAGGGACGGCAGAAATTTGAGGTCGTCAATTCCGACAATTTGGGCGACGATGAAAACCGAGAGATTGCGGCGTTCTGTAGGGAAAAGGTGCGCCAGTACCTAGCAGCACTATCATCCGCTGACGCCAGAAGAGGCGAAGCTCTCCGGAGGTGAGGAAGAACGAAATAGGAGAACGAATTAGGGAATGAAAGGGGTAGTTTTGATTTCTGGTAAAAAAAAATATTGTGGGATTTATTTTTGGATACTTGTGTGGCTACGGTG
>NW_001849486.1:1496-2877 GCF_000209065.1 Trypanosoma cruzi
GAGAACGAATTAGGGAATGAAAGGGGTAGTTTTGATTTCTGGTAAAAAAAAATATTGTGGGATTTATTTTTGGATACTTGTGTGGCTACGGTGCGGGTGCACCCGCACCAGACGGCAGTATACCACACAGATTCCAAAAATGCCCAGCTCTATCGAACATAAAAGTGACCGAAGAAATTAGGGAGGGAGTGGGGTTGTTTGTTTTCTGGTAAGGAACATTGGGTGATTTTCACACAGCATGTTAATTGTGTGTGCATAAGAGGCATAATCGTGGAATTGCCCCGGTATGAGAAAACCATTGTGGCTGGCGGTGCTATGGTGTTGCTGCACTTTCCATTTTATTCTATCGTGTTCCAAGACCCACCAATAACAGAAGCATATTTAAGGGATGAACAAATAATAAGTTGTATTGATGAAATGGTGCACCCCGTGCAACCGTACGGAGTGGGGCACCGCGTCATGGATGGATAAGGATCCGTTTCCACGTGTAACTGGAGTGGGTGATTGTTCGCTCGCTGTGCGTTGTGTGTTGGCTGCGGGGCTGTGGCCGTATCCCGTTGGCCGCGAGACTGAACTGGAGGCGGCGGCGGTGTGTCTCTTTTCCTCGCCCATTGTGGGTGAATGCGGGCGGTGTGCGCGTTTTTTGTGTGGAGGACCGAATTCTTCCACGCGCGGTCTGGCAGCACTGCGATTTGTGTGCGTGTGTGTGTGTGTGTGGGCGATGGTGCTCCGCGCTGTTCCTTCCGGATTCTCTTGTGTCCCGCTCTCCGCATGGGTGCTCTGCTCTGCTCCCCACGGACGTGTCTGATGTATTGCCGCTTTTTTCTTTTTCCACATGTTGAACACAGACACACGCTAGGAAGGAAAGCAAACAAACGCGAAACGCTACTGTGAGATTCGAAGGCTCTGAAAGCACCAACAGCACACACACCGCCCACCCACACCTACTTACATGATCTCACGTGTTGCTGCAGTCATGGCACCCAACAAACACAACCGTCGCCGCGTGACCGGATCCAGCGGAAGGAGGAGGGAAGGGAGAGGGAGTGAGCCGCAGAGACCCAACATGTCCCGGCATGTGTTTACTTCCGCGGTGCTGCTCCTCGTCGTGATGATGTGCTGCGGCACCTGTGGAGCCGCGGCCGCTGGAGGGAATAATGGGAAGAGTGATTTAATAAATATTCATAAGCTGCAGGGAGTCGATCTATTTGTGCCGCAGACGATGCTGGTGCGGCCGAAAGGGGGGACTTCTCCAGAAATGAAGTTGGATTCCTTTGTTACACCCTCTCTCGTCAGTGCTGGTGGAGTAATTGCGGCTTTTGCCGAAGGTCACGAAAACGTCCGAAAAGACAATGACCAATCAATCAGGCACTTTTACTCT
>NW_001849486.1:2977-18554 GCF_000209065.1 Trypanosoma cruzi
ACTGTCGTATACGCGGATAAAGAAGTGGGGGACGTGGCTCAAAGCAAAGAAAACAACACAGAGCGGCGTTTGGGAGCCGAAGAAGGGATACCAAGTGGCACTCATGCTGCAAGGCAAAAAGGCCTCTGTGTACATTGATGGTACGTTTCTGAGGCAGGAAGAGGTGCCGTTAACGGGTGAGGCGCCACTTGAGCTTGTACGCTTTTGCTTTGGCGCGTGCGGTGAGGATGCCGGCCAGAAAACTAAGGTGACGGTGAAGAACGTCTTTCTGTACAACCGCCCACTGAATTCCACCGAGATAAATGCACTCAAGGACAAGGCCCACACTTTGAATGGCCCGGGGGGAGCACTGGCGGGGTGGGCAGCTCTGGAGGGAGCTGCCGCCAGAGAACATGCGGCTGTGGTGGGCTTGACATCTGCTGGGAGCGGACTGCTGCCGCTGCTGCTTCTTCTGTTGGGACTGTGGGGCTTTGCGGCTGCGTGAGGAGTGTGCGCCCTCAGTGCGGAACACTTGCGCTCTCCTCTGCAGCGACACACACACACCGCTAGGAATACATTTTGCTCCGTGGAGAATAATTTCTTTTTTTTTTTTAAATTTACTTCCCTTCTTTTGCTTGATGATTTAGGACAACCACCATGGACTTTTTTTTACTATTCCCTCTTTTAATTTCTTCTTGCTGCACTCTTCCTGTGAGGGGTGCCGTGTGTTTCCCGCCCAACTGCTCCACTCGCACACCCACCGACACGCTCATGACGACGGCCCTGTGCGCCTCGCCTGCTGCACGCATGAGGAGGGGCCGCGACGAACGGCGCGCTGAGGGAGCCGTGACGTGTGGGCGTGCGACGAGGGCCTGTGGGGCGGAGCACACATTTCTTCCCCTCTTGTTTTGTTTTTGCGGCCAGGGCTGGCAGACACCCGCAGCGCCACACACACAGCCACACCCTGCCGCTTTTTTAGGATTTTATTTTGCTTTGCGTGTTTTTTTTTTTTTTTTTGCGGTGGCGCACTCTTCGGGGTCGGCCTCGTGAGCATTTCTTTTCCCTCCGATGATTTCTTTTTCTTTTGCTGCGCTCACTCTCCCGATGGAGAGACGCGACTGCCGTCATGTCTGCGTGCTTCTCTCAGTCCCTCCACGCACGAGTGACTGAGCCCTGCAGGCCGCACTCACGCACCAATAAAAGGACTGAGGGGAGGAGCAACACGCAGATGACCCCGTGAAATATAAACGATGTGCGGACACACACGGAAGGTCAGGCGGTTGAAAGACATTTAAATATCTTTTAATTTTCGGGAAAAATATGCAGACAATTTCTGGAGCAAGATGATAGTTAGGTGCTTTTTGTGTGTGTGGCTTTTCTTTTTCTTTTTTTCATTTTATTATTATTTGTGTGTAGCTGTAATAGAGGGCGACTTTTTTCATTCTTTTTTTTTTTTCCTTTTTTATTGTTTTTTCTTTTTTCCAAAGTGTGAGGAGCGGAAGGGTGAAGATGAATTTTTTTTTTAATAAATTTTTTATGAATTGCCGCTGCTTTCTCTGCAGTGCAATATCATGAGCTTGAGCAGTCCTTTTCTCTTTATTTCTGCCATGCACCTCTGCTGTACATTTTTGCTTGTGCGTCCCTTCACATGCTCTGCCCCTGTTTTTACTTCCTTGCCTCGTGTGTCTGCAGGCACACACAACCACACAACATGCACATTGCAGTGGGTTTTGATGCTTCTTTTGTAGCGTGTGCTGGCGGCTGCGGGTGGCTGCTGCCTCTTTCCGTGGGCATGAAGGGAGGAGGAGAGAGGGAGCGCGCACCGCTTAGTCACTCTTCCTGCGGGTGTGATGCGCGCGGTGGGCTGCGACTGCTGTGGAGGGCCGCATCCTTTCGGTGTGCGCTTCTCCGCCGTTTTGCCGTGCGTTTGCGCATGTCATTTATTGTGCGCGTGCGTGCTGGGCATATTTTTTCGGAGCGTTGGGCGGCCACCACCATTCTTTTGCGGTTTGTGTGAGTGGGCACGTGCGGATGGGGGTCAGGGCGCATGGAATGAGGGAATGGCTTGAGGAAAGGGGAATTTGATTTGGAGGGTATTTGGACCGGATTATTTTGGCTGCGGTGGCCAAATGCACGACGGATGTGTTTCCGCATAATGGGGGAGGATGCGACATGATTTTCCGAAGTGGTCCGTCAATGCAATATGGGTTTTATAACACCGAGGCACAGTGGTCTTCCTGCAATGGCTGGTGAGGGCCTCTAGTGGACCGGTGTATTTATTCTGCTGCTCGAGGAGGCGTAGAAGCGCGATTTGAGGTGAGCGGCGAAAGGGCCACGCATCCCGCAGTGACGGTCGTCGTTGGCCCACCGGGTGCCTCTGAAGGTTTTGTTGGATGCAACGTCCTTATGCCCGTCTCTGGATGGCGGCATCCCTGATGCAGCCAACGAACGGGGCTGCGAGCGACGGTGAGACGCAAGCACGTGTGGATGTTCGGAGCGGTCGGCGCACCGCACGCTGAGAGCATGGCACGGTGAGGACCGGACCTAGAAAAGGGACACCGCGTGGGACGTCAATCTTCACTGCAGCGACCGCCACCGAATTCGGGTTTGCTCGCACCTTCTGCGGTCCCTCTTCCTTCCCTCACTTCTGTGCCGAGGACTGTGCCGCGGGATCGAGCAGCGCGATGTTTGGCCGCAGGAACATGGCCCGAACAAATGATTTGTGGGAGGGGATGTGCACTGCGACGAGAAGGAAGAAAATGTTGCGAGACGACCACCACGACAAGACCGGAGTGAAGTTTTGTTTTGTCCACTTGCGCGAGGGCGGCCTGCCACCTGGTTGGTTAGGAGGATTATTATTTTTTTTGCGTCGTTGCGCTCTCTTTTTATTCCGCTGCGTTTTCCTGCGGACCTGCGAAGGGAGACTTGCAAGAAGTTCCTGCGAGGCGTCCGTGCCGTCGTCGGAAAAGCGGATTCCCCCTTGAAAAACGCTACCTTTTAAATTTGTTTTGGGCGGGGAGTTCCTGTCGATTCAACGCGACTTTGTTTTGCGGATTTGATGCGTGTGTTTCCGAGCGGTTCGATCTGTGCTCCCGGCCCACTCGGATGCGGTGTGCGCGTCGAAGTGAAGGTGCCTGCCAGCCGTTTTATTGCCTCCCCCGCTGTGGCTGCCGCCGCTGCCTTTCTCCCTTCCTGAAGTCCTGCGGCTTCTTGACACGATGTTTTGGAGAAGGCGTTGCCACTCTTGTCGTCCATGGTATTTTGATTCTGGTTTCGCGGTCAGGAGACATTGAACGAGAGGGTTTGCTGCCCTTTTGTTTTATTTGTCCTCTCTGCCTGACGGCCAGTTCTGCACAAACGTGCTCCTCGGCACCTCAGTTGGTGCTGGCGGGTTTGCTCACAGTTGTTGCTGGCAATCGCATGCGCCAACTCTTCTCTGCTCCCTTTCAGTGTCGCATTTTTTTTTTATTGATTGACGGACGCCATTCTGTCCGGCGTGCTACCTTGATTGGATTGTGTGGGACTGCTTGCCAACGCCATCGGAGAAAGCAGGCCGACTTTTCCATTTATATAATTCCATCTCGCGCGCAGTTATTTTTTTTCACATGTTCTGTTGGGCACTCAAACAGCACGGGGTCCGGAACTATGCGTGCGTGGAATTCTTCCTGCCATGTGAGCTGCAGGCAACACCGAGGGGCTGCCACTTTGACTCCGCAGAGTTGTTGTGTCTCTTTGCAGGGCTGGCAGGGAAATTCCATGCAGCCTGCTACTGCCGGTGTGTCCCCAAATGTTGTCACTCCATGCGAATGATGTGCTTCAGCGAGTGAGGGTGTTGGTTGGGTTTGTGTGCACTCTGATTCTGTTTGCTACTTTGTGCGGGCACGCAACACTTGATTGGTGGGAAAATGTAGCGGGGCGATGCATGGCCGCGTCCCGCCCATCGTTCACTGCACGATGGTGTGGTGCACACTGTGGTGCTGACTCTGCGATGTGACCGCGGTCTTCTGTGCGACAATGGTGGTGTGTGGAGGAGAGTGCTGAGTTGCATCGGGACGGTGGGATCGTGTTTTCTTTTTATTTTTTTGTGAAGGTGCACACTTATTTTTAGTGTTAGTGATCGGGAAAACAAACAAACAGAAAAAGTGAATAAAATAAAATAGAATAAAAAAGGACGATAATGTGGCGGTGTTGTGGCCGATTGCACGTTGCGTTGCTGCGGAGGCGGTGGGCCTTGACTGCTTCACCGACAGGCGTTGCAGTGCGGCTGCATGGCGCACTGACCGCCCCGCCGTGCGAGTGCCACGCCCAACTCCATTGGGACTGCGGGACGAGACAGCCGCGAGTGTCCTTTGGAGCCAGCGGCACCTGCTGGCCGCGGTTGGGCGGTGCGAGTGGGATGCTTCACCACACGGGTGTTGTGATGGCACCTCGCAGCGGCTCTTGTGATGGTTCCGACGCTGCAGCTCGACATGTGGTGAGGAGTAAAGTGTGGCCGCAGTGGACCATGAGCAGCAGCGTTGAGGACATCCTTCTGGGTGGAAGCAATAACAGCACCGACATGAAGCTGAACGATTTCCTCTGGAGCAACTTGGGCGATGAGTGGGTTGTGGAAAGAAATGGGAACGTCATTATGGAGGCGTTTGTTCAGGAGCCGGATGCTTACGTGCAAGACCAGCGGCTTCTTAGAATTATTTTTAATTTAACAGAGTACCAAGAGATGGAAAGAGAGTTGGATGAGATGAAAATTCTATTGGAGGCCATTACTAAGCTTCACCACGAGGGTGTGGTCTCGCTCGAGCAATGGAGGGACTATGAGGGAAAGGATACAGTCACTCCCATTGCAAGGGGAAAACTAAACGCAGCCCTCACTCAGGTACTGACAGAAGCGTGGCGGAAGGCAGAAGAAAGGGTAAGACGAGCGCAAGAAATGAAATTTACCATTTCCACTACGATCGAAGATGTACTGTTTAAAGGAGGAGTCTGCGTCAAGGAAAAGAAGCTGAATGATTTTCTTACGATGGAATTGGGCGGCAGGGGCGTTGTGGACACCAATCGGAATGTCTTGCTGAAGGAGTTTTTCAAGGATCCCGCGAGGTATATCCGTGATAAAGGAGTATTGAAAGAAATACAGATAACCGATGCTTATGCGAGGGTGGAGGGGGCTGTAAGGGATGAAATAATCTTCGAAAAAGATCGAAGTAAGCTTCGCGATAAGGATGTCATCAATCTATTTGGGTGGTCAAAAGCTGCCGCAAACGTAAAAACAAGTGTTCATTGCATCACTAAAGATTTCTTGGATGCAGCTGCCGAGGAGGCGAGGAACCGAATGACGACGATTGTAGCGATAAAACTGGAGGGATGCTACGAGTCTGTGTACGATGCGAGGTGGCATCATGTCGTGGAAGTTTCCGACGGCGAGGGGACGGGATTGAAGGTGAGGGAGGGGAAACCCCCGCAGTCATGGACGTACAAGAAAGCTGGCAACACCCTCGAAAAGGATGACGCTGTGCGGCAATCCGGTGAAGTACCTCCCGTGTTGATGGTGCTCACCTCGGACAAGGGATGGCCGTACACGATGAATGTGCTGCATGGGGCTGGTAATGACTTGTGTGTTAACTCTGAGGTGGATCGAGTGTGGCAGATCGTCGAGCGCGATCTCACCGAGTGGTTCAGCAATTTTGATTTGACTCTCAATCCTTCACCTTTGCCGCGTGTGTTGATTGGGACGCCCGGGATCGGGAAGTCGATGGCTGCCGGCTCGTACCTTCTTTACCAGCTGCTGCACTACGATGTGGAGAAAATCCAAGTGGTAGTCCATTGTTTTGGAAAAACGATGTACGTGTTTGACAAGACCATCAAGGCGGTGACAAAATACAAGGGTAATATAACATCCAAGAATGTTTTGGATGGTTTGTGGCAGCGTGGGATGAAAGGGTATATTATTTACGATGTGGCAAGGAAAGGAACACCGCCCGACACAGATTTTGCGCCCTCTACTGGATGGGGCATGATTGTGGTGTCATCCCCAGAGGTAAGCAACTATGATGAGTGGGAGAAGCAAGTAAAAGCCAGTCGAATCATCATGAATTGCCCCGACGAGACGGATGTGAGGGCGATGTGCGCATGGATGGAGCGAGGTCTGGATACAGATGAGCAAGCGGGATACTGGAGGATGGTCAAAAAACACATGGAAAAGGTGGGGCCGATTCCACGTTACATCTTTGATGAGAATGATTATAATGGTCGCCTGAGTGCCGTTGATGATGCCTTGTTATCGATCAAACCTACTGATGTTGGAGAGTACTTTACCCTGAGAGGAAGTAAGCTATGGTATTCCAAGGATAAGTCTCACAAACTTGTGAAGATCGTCCGGGAAATAACAGATGAAGGTGCTGAGGTATTTCTCAACGCATCAATAAGTGCTGATATCGGGTTTCGAATTGCAGACCGTTTGGAAAAGGAAATGGATGCGAAGGATCTTTTGTTGCTAATATTGGGATCGCGTGGTGCTCTTGCTTCCCGAGCTCTGGAACAATTAGGTTTGCGCGCCTTCATGTATGGGGAGCTTGTCAGTGCATTAGTAGAGGGACTCAAGGAGCTGCCGCCACCAGAACGTGAAGCACAGGATTCAGTGCTGAAGGTAAACCATCAAGGGCACCCCACTCGCACCGTTGGATTAACGGAACTGGAAGGCGGTGTCACGAGGATTCCGATGGAGTACGGGGTGCTGTACATACCGAAGGTTGAAAACTTTCCGCTGGTGGACGGCTTTTTCTTCATGGAGTCACCGCGGAGGACGCTGGTTGGGCTGCAGATGGCTACGGCGAGTGCGCACCGCACCACAACCAGCGCTGTGAGGCAGTTCACTGAGTGCCTGGCGGCATATTTTGAAGGATGGGACGAATTATCCCGAGACCTGTCGTGGGATATTATTTATGTGCAGCACGCAGACAGAAAAAAGATATCAAAATGGCATGAATGTGATCGCGTCAATCCCAATAATAAAACCGACGCTGAAAAAGAGATTGTGGCGTTCTGGAACGGAAAGGTACACCAATACCAGTTTGTGTTAACACCTGATTTTGTAAATAAAATCACAGAAATGAGAACACAATAATCTTGGGGGAAAAGGGATAGGGAAGAAAGTTGGGGAAATAATTGGGGAACAGAGTGCATTTCGTTTTAGTGAAATATATTAGGAAGTATTTTAACGATTTTTGTGTGTGTGTGCCTACGGGGTCTAGACAGTGAGTGCCTTTCTTTTCAGAGAACCGTTGTGATCGGCAGTGCCACACTCACCACACCCTCTTTTGATTTTATTTTATTTTTTCCACCAGAGGCGCATCGTCACTGGAGGCCGTTGCGCACTACAGGTGCCGCATAATTTCTCTTTATTTTCATGGGATTTTGTGAAAAGAATGCCTGCGAGGGCGGCTGGCTGCCCAAATAAATTCATATCTCGCACAAACGAAGATATCTCTTTACAACTTTTTTCTCTTCTATCGCACTGTCTTTTGGGGGACCGCGATTGAGGCAGTCAGGGAGCCGACAGCTGTTAGACGGAATTATTATTATTATTTTTATTTTTTATTTTTGCCTCCCTGCCCACCCACTTTGTGATCCTCACCTTGCGGCGTTTTTTTGTGGCTGGAGGAGCCCCAAAGGCCTGCCACTTTGCGGGGATAAGTGTTTCTAATTCTAACTGTGCGCAGCAGTCCGCGGCAGTGATTGACGGAATGTGCATATATTTTGGGGAAAACATTGCGGCGAACTCATTGCCTCTCCATTTACCGCTTTTTTTTTCCTGTCCTTTTTGGATAATTTCAGAATCCGGCCAGCGGCCCAGAAGATTATTCAGTGTTGTTTCCCTCTCGGTCTCTCGCTTCTTTTCTTTATTTCTGTCTTTGACCCTTTTTTTCTGTGCATGCAACAAACACACAGCGCAGCATTCAATGTGATGCTCTTTCAATGGAGGTGAAAGCCGTTTTTGCTCCCACCAAACCACGACGCCGTCCTCGCAGCTCCCCGCGACAATGCGGGTAGACGGCAACACGGTGCAGTTTAATTGCCCCCAGGCACTGAGGGATGCCGGACTTGCGGTTGCTGAGGCCTTGTTTGACGTCGATGTGGCGTTGGACGGGCCGGACGCAAGTGCACTCTTCCGAAAATTGTGTGCCATTGCCGCCCCCAACTTTCCTCAGGAACGCAAGAAAATGGTGGCCTTCAGCTACGGCGTGCGTTCGTCACCAAGGCGACAACTCCTGTACGGCTCTGCAGCTGGAGAAGGATGTGCTGCTTGAGTCATCACTGAATTTATTCGGCTGGGCGCCAAAAAGGGCATTTTTGCCCTCTCATGCCGCGTCATTGGGTCAACAGAGCACCGCGCAGACCTTCTTGACGCCGACAACGAGCTCGGAGTTATTATGGGCTCCGTGAAGGAGGGACCTCGTGTGCGAATGGTGGCGCGAATTTGTGTCTCATTGGCCGGCGACGTTCGAGCGGCGATGGACACTATCGTCAAAAACTATGAGAAATACTTTATTCCGTGCTGTGTGAAAAGCAGCCAATGCCTGAGCTGGAGGCAATGCCTTCCTATTTGCCCGACACCGTCGTTCTTCAGCTTTACCGCGATGTTGGTGAGGCGGAGTTTGCAGATTATATGGATGCAAACTCCCTGGCATTTGTCGCCTTGGGAGATGCCGAACGGCTCGTCTTGTGTGGTATTGATGCCACCGCGCAGCCACAGCACGAAGGGGCTCAACGAGCACTGGTGTCGGCAGCAGGAATTGTCTCCGGCATTCGCCGCCGTCGTCTGCGCATTCCCTTCGGCATGTCAGAACTCAGTCAGTTGTTGCGCCGAGCGTACAATACGGAAAAAGGCAACCGCAACAATAGCCTCACTGGTTCTACCGAGACGGCTTTATTGACTCACGCCTTTTTGGATGCCGTGTGGGCGGAGGAATCGTTCCATTGTCTCTCCACGACTCGTCGTGTTGGCAATATTCTTGGCTCGACCGGAATCGGATCCGCCACAAGGGATCTTGCCGTTGACAAGTGGCGTCTTGATCAGGACATCATGGAGTTGCGGGATGAACTCATGATTGCCCGGACCGTGTACGACCACAGGCATTGTGGCTATGAATCCAACAGGCCATTTCAGACATAAAGGAGGAATAGATGAAGCGCATCAACGCCATTCAGAGCAACCGTGAGGAGGCGCGGAAATGGCAGCTGAGTGTGTTTTGCGAGCGTGCCAAGCATGAGGTGGAGAAGATGATCAAAGAGCTTGAGCAGAGAGGTGGGGCCACGTTGGACGAACTTGAGGGGACTCTGGAGGCGAAAAAGCGGGAGAGCATTGCTCTGCAGGCTGACCGCGAAGGCCGCATTTGGGAGTACGAGCATACGGTGGAGAAGATCCGAACGAGGAAACAGACCGAGGAGAGTGCCTCGGAGAGGTTGCGGCAGGCGATGCAGCAGCCGGAGCAAGAACTCAGCCTACGGCAGAGCGCCATTGAGACGAAGGAGCAGCAGCTCGAGATGGTTCAACTTGGCGGGGCGAGGGGGCGAGAGGCCATCATGCGGGAGCGGCATTCTATTGAGGCGGTGCGAAGGACCGTCCGGGAGGAGCGGTGTCGCCAGCGGAGGCAGTGGATCCATCAGGTTAAGGAAATGAATGCAAAATTCCCTGAACAGGTGCGTCCCTTGGCCGAGGAGCGGAAGAAGAAGTACGAGCAGGCGACAGCCAGGGAGGACGCCGCCGAGACGGCTCTTGCTGCCGACATCAAAATGATCGAGGAGTATTTGCCGAGGCTCATTTCCCTTGAGGACATTCCTGTGAATCCGGAGGAGACGGACATCATTCGACGCCAGTTTGACGAGGTCTTCACGCAAGAGGAACAGACATACTTGGCCAGCGCTGAAGAGGAACAGGCCCGCAAGGAGAGGCTGGGACGAGGACTCGAGGTGTATTGACATCGTATCCTTGATGATTACGTGGCAAAGAAAAATGAAAACTGCATGACACCGAGACAAAGGAACACCACCTCAGTTCTGTTGTGGATCAGGTGCTGAATTAATTACGCAACGGGGTCCGCGTGACAAAGATACCGATCAAGGGCAATGCTCGCAGACGCCTATGTTTTCTCTCTGAGGACTGCAAATGTATTCATTCCTGGGATCTGGACCGTCAGGGATTCCCGTTAAATCGCAAACTACCTCCAGTCACCATGTGGATACGTGACATCGAAAAAGTTCTCATCGGCCTGTCCACAACCTCATTTGTGAACTACAGCGGGAGGCACAGCTGGCAAAGACACGCCAGGAGGCAGTTTCTGACAATGGGACGCACCGCCATGATGCCACGCAAAACATCACTCCGTCCAGCCTTGGAACAAACAACCACCGCGCATTCGCACTTTTGCTTCGCGGTGGGAAATCATTGGAGGTGGTTTGTGAGACTGACAGCGACTGCGAGGCTTGGCTTGTTGCTCTCAAGCGTCCACTGCATTTGAGGACTCCTGTGGAAAGGCTTCTTGAGGAACGACGGGGTACGTGAAGAGGCGCACGTGCGCAGCCGAGCGATAGTGACGTGGAAATGCGGTGGGGTGGCCCACTTGAAATCCGCAATATGCGAGGATTTGTTTCTTTGGCCCCCGATGAAGCAACTCTTTGCGGCGAGGATCACATTCCGCCAGCCCTCTTCCTTCGGGTGGAACAGGAGCTGGCGGAAAAGTCTCAAAGGCGCACAATAACCGCCTGTGGCGTCCGAGTTTGCTCAGGCCTGGATCTGTTCCGCTCTGGCCGACTTTACGACTACTTGTGCGAAAAGCGTGTCGTTCCGCCTCCGTACTAATGCCGTGGGATCTTTTATTGTTTTTCTCTCTTTTTTTCCCATGGCTATTTGTGGTTTTCTTGTGTGCACTTTTGGATGTATTGAGGCGGCTGGTTGGAGAGAGGCTAACTGCCGCACAATTTTGTGTGAAGAGGACTTTTGAACCCCACGTGTTTGGGTTATTAGCGAGTGAAGGGAAGAAAAAAGGAAATGATGGTCACCACCACTACTGCTGCTGCTTTTTTCCTTTTCTTTGCTGCCGCTTTTAAGTGGGCTATCCATCATTTCTTGTGGGTGTTCCACACTCTTCTTCTTTTTCCTCTGTTTCTGGATGCGTTTTTTTAGCGCCGCCGTTGTGGGGCTGTTGCTTTGCCAACATGCATACGGGGGTGGTGCTCCTTCCCATAGATGTGCCGTGAAAAAATTATCAATATATTTTCAAATGCGCCGTGTGCTTCTCTGTGTGCGTGTAATGTGGGGCTTAGGCCTCACCCAGGCAGGGGCAATGACACCTTTGCACCATTGCGAGGCGGCCGGCGGTGCGGTGCACTAGCACAACAAATTGTGCGTTCCATATCACACAGAATATTCGCTGCTGTGGGAATCGAGCACTTATTTTTTGGTGAAACTACCAGGACTTATCCACTGGGGTGCGGTGCGTTGATTCGGCAAAGGGAACAGAAGGACGTCCTCTATGAGGTGTGCCTATGGAGGGAGAACTGAACTGCTACCTTGGTGACCATAAAATATTGGTGTTTATCTGTAACGAGAGGGCGCATCGCTGTGCATGACGAGACTTCATTCACACGGACGTGATGCGGCGGGTGGAGGAGGTCAACGGGCATGGGCAATACGAGAGCGATGCCATTGTTGCCTGGTGAGATGATTTGAGCAGTGATGATGATGGGGCGAACGCTCTCAGGTAGAAACGCTCTTCTCGATGTCAAGGTATTAAAGTTGCACGGTAATGTGCCGCAGGTTGACCGGACCTCTTTTTGTGAGTTTTTCCGACACGTCGGTGGAGCTGCTCGGCGTTCTCCAAAAGGGTGTTCTGTTCTGCACAGGTGTGGCTGCCCGAGGATTGTATTCGCCACGGGCGGACTGAAGTGTGCACGACGATCCTCCGACGGACCCAGCGTGTTGTATTCACCGCACTGGACGGTCAATCCCGCATTGGCAACGTTGGGGACTCTCTGCTGTTCCTCATGCCACACGAGGCAGGATGCATCCCATGCGTGAGGACCCTTTATCGCCAAAGAGAAAGGGATCAGTGGCTCTTTACGGGAAATGAGGCGGCAGCAGCAGCAAATGGAAGAATGATAATGCGACTCGTCTCTTTCCACCACCTGACGACGCTGGACCCAAAAGGGGAACCACATGTGAATGCAGAGCACAGCGCACTTACTTGTGCACTGTTATTCGACTTGTCGTGAAGCGGGATGGAGCCGCCAATGACTCACCTGGCGGAGATGCAAGGTGGAACGACGATCTCGCCCGACTCGCACCGTGTGTGTTCCCATCGTACATGCGAGCGCACGCAGGGCACTCCAGAGAGCCTATAAACCGTGTTTTAAATTTGTGTATGCACACATTGGTCACGTCGCACACGGTTTCCTTCTTGGCAAGGGACCCGGTGATGTTTGGGCACAACTGCAGAGCTTTATTGGGGAGGACGCGAAGACCGCGAGAGAGGCGTCTTCTCTCGACACACAGGAGGGCGGAAGAGGGTGCGAGGGCTTGTGAGGTTGGATGCGACTGCAGTTGGAGGTGCGTCACGATGATTGGCCGCGAAGCGTGATTGTGCGGAGGCAGCGCAGTGTGACGCGTAGTACTGCTGTGCGGGGAATTGGACGGAGGTTGGCACGGAGTGAGGAGAGAAGTGACGCACCCAGGAAGCAAGAGGCCAATGTTGCAATGACGTTGGTGAAGTGTTCTCCATGGGATGAGCTGAGATGTTTCTCCCATGGCGCTTAGCTGTGCCCGCGCAGCCCGTGTTTTCTATCTTTTTGGCTCCACAGAGTGTCCAGGCTTTTGGTTCTTGTTTGCTTGGGACTCCTCCACCATGGGAGTCAACGAACCACGACGATCCATCGGGATTCCAAACCCACGGGAATCGTGGGCTTCAGCGTGGTCAATCTGGATCAGTGAGCGGAGACCTGCGGCGAGTATCTCACGCACTGTCACGGGTATCGGCGCCTGTGTGTGTCTGCCCCATGACCGGCATTTGTATGGCGCACGCACTTGGCAAGGCTGAGGGAAAGGGCGGGGATCCCCACTGGCACGTGTCTGCAGTCATAATGCGTAAATTGTGGACTTGTTTGTGCGGCAAGGCAGCAAGGTCGCTCAGGAGAAGCAGCATAGACTGGGAGTACACTTTCTAGCGGCGCGTGCTTGGTGACTACCGAGGCGAATGCCCCAAAGGGACGTATGTGGGTGATGCAGATGCACTGGATATGCGCAATGCCATGCTTTGTGACAGGGAGCGAGGCAGGAGTAGCGTGATTCCTCCCGCCATAGACCTGTCAACTTTTGAGGAGTTGGAGTGAAGCTAAGGGACAAGCGTGTGTGTCTTCACCTTCTTACGGGAGGGCGCGCAGAAATTAGATTTTGTTTGTTGTCACGGTGCCTGCGGCGACGTTAATGGGGAGTTTGTTCTCCAGAGGCATTCATTGTGCGATTTGTGCGTGTTCGGTGTCTAACGTTTTCAGCACCGCCAAATGGAGCGTTGCGCAGGATCGGAATACATGGATGTGCGAGAGCATTGTATCGCTCGCCCGTAATAACGCACACGCACACAGTTTCAGCGAGTCTGACACGTCACTTTCTTCAGAACGGTCGAAATCACTTGTGGGACATCACTTCATTTGCGGCGTCGCGACGGCGAGGGAAACGGAGAGATATGCCGGGAACGCAATGCCACTCCATAAGACCGCAGGCTGCCGGCGACAAGGATCAGAGAGCTTCTACCCAACATTGAGAAGAGGGCAGCGCTCTGATGATCCGGCTTGCTGTTTAGGAAATTGTAATGTAGTGCACACCGTGTGGGCCTTCTTGCTGCGGATATGCAGAAGGGTGATGTGGGGTGGAATTATTGTTGAAGGCAGCACGGACGCCGCCTGACCTTTATTGGGGGGATGCGTGGTGTTATTCCGTGTTTCCTTGCCTGCGTTGTCGCACTCATGCTGTGTGTGCGGATGGCCACAGTAGTGGAGCTGAATACGGTTCAATGTGTGTTGCTCACGGGGACTGCGCGACACATGTTTTTGTTGGGTTTCCCAAAGGAGGGGCGCATCGCCGTTGCGTGATTCCCGCGGCAGTCCATTACTCTGCGACTGTGCATGCCGCCGTCCGCTGCGCCACTGCAAGCCTTCGCCTTTGTGAGAAATGGGGAGCGTGACTGCTGTGGCGGTGGTCGAATGTTCCCGAATTGGTGCTTTTGGTGATTTCACTTAGAGCGCCGAGCAGCGAGGGCCGCACACGCCCAGGAGGTGGGAGTGTCAGCTGCAACTGCACCTGCGATTTGTATTTGGGATGCGACAAGTTTCTTTGGTATTTTTGTTTTTGGTGATATGCGGGGCAGCGGTGTGTTGGCGTGTGCGAGCTGCTCATGGCTGCTGGTGTTGCCTTTCCTGCTGTTCCCCCGCTCAGCTCCTTTGCGTGCGACGGACCAAACGTTTTTATGGGCGTGTGGTGGGACCGCGTTCTTGATTGGAAAAAAAGCCTTCCACAGGCATAATGATACTGCCGTCTGTGCCACACGAGGCGGTGGGGAAGATCCTGGAATTTATTTGCGGGGCGGCACCGCACCCATGCCGTGTGGTTGATTTGTATTCCGCAATGCACGGTGAGGGGGATGTGCGGTGACAACTTCCTCAAGTGAGGCGACACGAGCAGCACGGGGAGCGGAACGGAGGAGTGGTGGCTGCGTGCTCCCACGTGATACGTGAATGGCGAATGCAAAATGAAAGGCAGCGTCACGGCTCTTTTTTGCCATGCACACCGCAGATATTTTCCATAAAGCGTGCAAACTGCATTTTTTGTTGTGTGGGAACTTACCGTGATGCATCGCCGTTGTGGAGTTTACGATTTGGGTTTCTTGCGTGTGGCCGTCGCTGCACCAAATTCCCTTCCCACTTGTGTCTGTGTGTGTTTGTGCTAGGGTTTATGCGCGCGTTTCCTCTTGCCGAGTGTGTGTGCTGTGACGGCGGTGCCACACGTGTGCGGGACCGTGGCGAGCGGAATGCGTGGGCGAACCCTCCGCGCCCACCACGTTGTTGTTGGCTCTCTCCGACACTGTGCTGGGTGGATGGTATCCACGGGCCGTCTTTGTGGTGGTCCTCGTGCATGTGGTGTGCATCGCACATTGTGTGGATGGTTTTTTTGTTGCGGGTGCCAGTAATTTCTGTGCGTAATTTCCTTCATTCTTATTCCTCTCCCTTTTCATTGTTTGTCAGTATTCAGCTTTAACACGATCCAACCAAGAAAACAAGGAGAAACAATGCCTGGTGGGCACAATAGAGTGCAAGGTGGCAGTATGGAGACCCAAGCGTCTACTGTGCCGCAGGGAGATGGCCAGAGGAGAGCGATGCCGGAGTCGGAGGGTGTCACAGGTCAACCCGCTGCGACCCGCAGAAGAGCGAAGAGGGCGCGACGACCAGAGTGGACCATGAGCAGCACCGTAAGGGACATCCTGCTGGAGGGAAGCACCGGAATGGCCAAAATGAAGCTCAATGATTTTCTTCGGGATTATGTTGGCGGTGGGGCAGT